>NC_088870.1:8662245-8820208 GCF_032884065.1 Artemia franciscana | reverse complement strand
GCTGCGTCTACGCTGTGATTTCTTAGGGCTGCGTCCTACTGAGTCCCTCACTGCAGCAATGTTTTCTTCTGTCCTTGCACTTTTTTTCCTGCCTGAATAATTTCCCCGTGACTTTAGAACATAAGTCCACTACAGTCCTATGCTCTCTGAACTTCGCAACCCAACTAACACTCGTTGATATTGGTGGAAAGTTGCGACAATGGAAACGTTTTTGAAACTGAATCTGTACACTCTTGTAGGATTTTGTCGCAAAATAGGTCTCCAGGGAGAATATTGTCTGCTGATTTGTCCAATACATTTTTGGGGCAAGTATAGCTGCAAACGATCATCCATATGTTCACCTTTCACGTCCTGCAACAGAAAAGACATTTTTTAAAATGGATTTCTATCGAGTAAAATATTGGTACACATCTTTTTGGGCCACCCTGTAACTCATTGAAGAAAATGTAGAGTAACATTTGATTCCTGTTGTTCTCATGGGGCATGCCACTAAAAAAAAAATAACTAAAGACGGCAATTTCTCTCCACCTATTACTTGTTGAGCTCAATTATGTGAAAAGATAAAATCAATTTGACTCTTTTTGTCCTAGACTATAAGGAACGTGTACCAGGAGAGGTATTGAAACTTATCAAAGTGAATACTAACTCAACCATATGGAAACTTGAGATTATTGTTTTGCTAGAAATCTACGAGAGCCTCAAAAATTTTGCTCTATCTAAAATTGCTTATTGATCCATGTTCCAGCAATCATAATTACACAAATTAAACAAATTTTCCTCCTTCAAAGAGAATAGTGGCACAGATACTAATCTTCGTTCAGACAACTGTGAATCAGACGAAACATTCATATTTTACCATAGTTCTAACCACCCTTGAAATAATTTTACCATATATTTTAATTATATTTTGCTATATTTAAAATTATTCATTTAGGATTCAACAAGCATATTGGATCAACATGATAGTCCTCCTGAGAAGAATCGAAAGAGAAAAGAATATGTGAAGAAGATTCCCAGAAGAAAATCAAAGGTGATTTTCCTGCCTAAAGACAACTGTGGTATAGATAATAACTTTCCTTCATATGACTCTGAACCAGAAGAAACCGACATTCCAAGGCCTTTCGAAATACATATATCAGAGCCAAAATCAAAGACTAAGTACTCAGCTGAGTGCATAACCTGTGAAAAGTGTATGTTTGATAGTACACAAATTATGATCCATATTAAAGATGAGCATATGCAAGCACAAGGCAGTTTTCAGTGTCGTATTTGTATGAAAAAATTTGACTTTCTTTTTGCGTGCCAAAATCATTTGGTAATACATCTTGAATCTCAGTTCCCTTAATTCTTTTAGTTTTATCATCTAATTTATCATCATCATCATCTTAGTTTCATCATCATCTCAGTTTCAAATAAAAGATTTGAATGGTGGATGTCTCCTCTAGGAGACAGTGATTGTTTTTAATGACAAATTGATGTTGTGTTAGTAGTTTTACGACGAATGTGAGACTGTGACTTATTAAGTGACTGAAGAACATAGCACTTACTGCTTTGTGATTTTTGGTCAATTTCCATTGTGCAACAAAATGACCCTCCTGTTACTTTTGACTCTTAAAAAGGAACTAAATGAAGTTTCGATTTCCAATCAATTGAAACTCCTATAAAGTTTTTACGACCAACTCTTCCATAAAAACCTTATATACCCCAATGGAATAACTTATAACCCTTTTCCCTTGGCTCCGGGGGGTTATTTCAACCCCTATGTCCTTGGTATATAATCTTTGAAATATTCTGAGGAATACGGCTATCGCAGAATTTTTATCAGATGCATATGAGGAAAAGAGGCAGTTTGGGGGAAGGGCATAAGAACTTCTCTTCTCCAATTGAATGAGCCCCTTCCTAAGTTTATACAACCACCCCTTCCCTAGAATCATTATATGTTAATAAAGGACAGCTGGTATAACTT
This sequence comes from Artemia franciscana, assembly GCF_032884065.1. Classification (NCBI taxonomy): domain Eukaryota; kingdom Metazoa; phylum Arthropoda; class Branchiopoda; order Anostraca; family Artemiidae; genus Artemia; species Artemia franciscana. The sequence goes on along the minus strand of NC_088870.1, from coordinate 8,818,242 downwards.
ATAGCCTTTGCCCTGATGACTTTGGAGGGGGGTTGTCATCCCCGAAGGTATAATAACCAAACTTTTCGACTATGCTGAATCAAATTGCCATCTTAAATTTTTATTGGATGTAATAGGGAAATGATGGGCGTGGGGGGGGGGCTTCCTGTTTTACAATCGCTTTTGACTCTTGAAATGGAACTAGAACTTTCAATTTTCAATCAAATGAGTTTCTTTTTTAAGTTTATACTAAAACCCTTTCTATGGGAAGTGCCTCGGTCAGAAAAAAAGAAACTGTGGCCACATCCCTCTTTACATAGGCAGCGCTATCGCGCTATCTATGATGCAATTCAATCCCTATTTCTTGACTTCTTTTAAATGGCTTGGGAGATAGCCCTCTGATGAACAGTGCAACCCCATGTCTTCTCAAGAACAGAACATAATCTGCACTTAACTGAAAACAAATACATTTTAAATGTTTTCACTCTTTTAACTTAATAAATCAAAAATTATTTAGACTTTAAGGAATGAATATCAGTATATGTATATTTAACTGTCAATCCACAATCAGTTTTTTTTCCTGTAAAGTGTAAATTATGTTTTGGTCTTTAGAAGGCATCAGGGTTGTCATCCCTACACACATTAATTTTGCTCGTTTTGAGTTACCTATTTATTTACTTATATTATTTACTTAGCTATTTATTACGTTTTGAGTTAGCTATTTATTTACTTATATTATTTACTTAGTTATTCATTGCAAATTTTGATCGTTTTTGGTTTCATTAATTTGTTGATTGGGATTTGTGGTAGTTTTATGCTTGGAAGATTATTTTACATTATTTTTCCTCATTTTTGTTTTAATGGAGCTCTTTACTTTTCCTCCGAAAAGTTTTTAAAATTAATTACTTTTAAATCATCACAAGAGAACGCATAGGCTACAGGAGGAAAAGCCATTCGAATATTATGTGTGCAAAAAGAGCTTTTCTCAGTTAAGTCAATTTAAGAAATTGCAAGAGAACACATTCAGGAGAAAAACCACTTGAATATGGCGTTTGCAAGATGAACTTTTCTCGCTTGACTAATTTGACTGATCACAACAGAACCACAATTCAAATGTGATGTATGCAAGAAGACGTTTTCTCGAGTGATTAATTTAAATATTCAAAAGAGAACAGGAAAAAAAAAAATCATTTGAATGTTATGTATGCGAGAAAAGATTTTCTCAAGTGTGTGACATGGATAGTCGCCAAAGAATGCATAACAGTGAAGAACCATTCAATAGGATGTATGTTAGAGGGAATTTTGTAAGAGCAGTGTTTGTAAGAAGATGTTTTTATTTAAGTTGGGTTTAAATCATCCCCTAACAACTCATTCTAAGCAAAACTTGTCGGCTAATAGTTCACAATATAGACACCTGACAAAACTATTATTTTCATAGACGGGAAAAAATGCTTGGTTTGCAGCTTGAACGTAGAGCTATCCCATTTAATGGCATTAGTTTGCATACAAAATAGGATGCCTGAAATAATAAAAAGGCTAGTGAATGTAAAAAAAGAAAGAACAACAAGGAAGAAAAAAGATGTGTAACGCTCGTACATAGTTTACTGAAAACAAAATATATTTTAAACATTTTATCTTTTATGGCTGTTATAAATTTTAAGTTGCTGGGGGTTCCAGTAATGAACACCAAACCTATTACAAATGAAAAAACAAAGCTCAAAATCATTTTAAGTAAATTTGCAAATTATGTTCTTGTCTTTCTAAAGAAAGTGGTATTAATGACAACCCTACTCCTGTTTGTACAAGTTTCTGTTTGTTTTAAGTTTGATATAATTATTTATTTTAGTTTCTCTTCGCTTTGGGTTCTATACTTGAAGTGATATAGATTGTGCTCTTTTAGCATTGAATTATTATTTGACTTTGTTTCTGCTTGTATTTGGATTAATGCAGCTCTCCAATTTTCGTTAAAAAACTGGTTTTGTGGAAAAAGTTATTTTTAATAAATACTAAAAAAGGAGAAAGGACCAGTTGGACATCTAATTTAATTGGTTTTGATACGCAGGCGTTTACTTAGATATTTAAAGAGAAGTAGCGTAGGCAAATTATAATTATAAGAGCTGACTCATTGATTTATCGTCAAATATCCCCTTCGATATTCTCTTACAATCTAGTTGAATGGCATATACCTCTAATTTTTTTATGATTTTGTAACCCTGTCCCATTTTAAAAACTGGATGTACATAGTTTCTGTTGAATTAACTCAACATACCCCTCAATTGTCCCTGAATTTTCAATGCTATTGTTATTAGCCGTTCCTGAGATGTTGCAGATATGCCTTATAAAAAGAGATACGCGTGTTATTGGTTTCATTAAGTTTAACATGCTCCTCAACATTCTCTGAAAATTTTTGCCTTAACTATTCCTAACATTTCACCCACAATTTCAATAACCTGGATTCACATAATATCTTCTGATTTAGTTCAAATTCTATCAGATCACCAAATAAAGTTTCCACTAAATGCCATCATCCTTTCCTGGAATTGCATATAAGCCTTTGCACATAGCGTTCTATTTTAAGTTCTACATCAACTTCTAAAATTGTCTAAAAGTTTCAAATTAATACCCTTGACTGTTTCCAGAGATATTGCAGACATCATTTTGAAAATCTGGATCCCTGTAGTGTGTTTCAATTTAGTACAACATTCTCTGAATGTTTTAACTTAAGAAACCTTCAAAAAACCTTTTAGCGTTTGGGGGTTTGACGACAGCAACATCCGCCATTTTACCGCTCGTTTTGGTATTTTATATTTTAAACAATCTAACTTCTAATCAGTCTAGTTTTAAATTCGTCTTTTACTTTTCAGGTGAAATTTGTTACTTTTTCAAGTTTAATTTTTGGTCTTTGTGTAGTTGAAATAGTTTTAGTATATTAAAAGTAATTACGGCTAATAATTTTTATTCATTATAACAGTTGATTTTAACCAGTAGTAGATAAAAGCAGCACTTGTGGTTAGATTAGCCGCGGCACCGCAAAAAGATATTCTGAAATTTCATATGCCGAAACCGCCTTAGATCAGCCTCATCATCAGTCCCAAAAACCCTTATATACCAACTATGGTGAAAATAAAACAGTGTAAACCTTGAGAAAACGTTCCCTAACTGTTTTTGAAATACTGACGATTTGTCACTTTGGCAGCTTGGATGAATCCATTTCTTTTGATTTTTTTTTTTTCAACAACTCCTTAGTACTCCCTGAAAGCTAGTACTCAACACCCGTAATGGCTCCTAAAATTAACAGAATTATGCTCCGATACACCCTTTTGTCAACTTGGATATTCCTAGTATATTTTGATTTAGAACAACATACCCTCAACATTTCCTGAAACTTTAAACTTAATAGGCAGTCTCTGTCATTGGTGAGATGTTGCAGAAAAGACCTGTTGATAATAAGTTGGGCTATGCCATTTCGACAAGAAGTATGCACCTAAACTATTTTGATTTAGTTCAGTAGTTCTAGTTATGGTAGTTGAAATAGCAGTCGTATTTGCAGCCACAATCGTGCACAAAATAGGAGTAGATGCACTCGTCGTAATCTCAAGTATTTGCAGTATTCCCTGTCACAAGCAATCATAGTTGCAAGTAGTTATTCGTAGTCGCATTCACAAATAGTCACAGTCGCAAGTAATCCCAGTAGTTGTAGTAAATAGTCTCAGTCACAAGTAGTCGTAGTTAAAGCTGCGAGCTGTCGCAAGCTGTGTAAGTCGACCGACCCATAAAGCCTAAAGTCAATAAGCCTTAACCATTCCTAAGATACTGCAGATAGTCCATTTTGATAATTTGGATTTGTTTGGAAATCTTCTCAATGCTTCTCGTGGTTTCATCTTAAACCCTTTAGCCTTTGGACACGTTGAACAAACGGTGCTAGGCTTCCCCCCTGAAAATCCCCCCTCCACTAATTATTCTCTCATATGCATGATTGACCAGCCACAAAGAAATTAGATAATAAGTACCTCCAAATGTCAATTAGATTTCCTACAGGGCAACAAAATAATCGTATGTCTGATTTTTTTAAATGGAATTTAACAAGCCTTTTTCTGAAACAAAATTGAAGAAAAAAATGGAATCAAACACCACATTTTCAGAGCAAAGCTTGAAAATCGGTTTTCATAAAGCCAACGAAAATACAGGAAGAATCGCACTCCATGAGGACATTCAGTGCAGATTCCACAGAGAGTGCATTTTAATGCCAAAATATATTGACTTTCACGAAGTTTTCAGGTAAAAACACAATTATCTCTAAGGAAGGGGGAAGGAAGAAATTGATGCATAATCCCTCCTGGTTTCCGAGAATATATCTAGTCTATGCTTTTACTATGAAAATAAAGAGCAACATTGAACTCCACAATGAGCAGAATTTAGTCCGTATAGGATGAGGGCCTGTTAATCCCCAATCTTCCTAGTGGTCGTAGAAACTTCAGAGAATTCTTATTTTGCTGGAGATTGAGGCCTCTGGTCCATTTTTAAGTCGAAAGTGACTGGACACCAGCGTCCCCTTGTCCTGAACCTGTTTTGATATCTGGTCCTTTTGCTGCCACTCCTTTTGTGGACATTTGATGGACATTTCTGAAAAATCTATTTTATTCTTCCTCTGTGGCTGTTGAATTTTGCATATGGGGGAATTTTCTGTCGTTCCTCAAGACAAACGTTTCCTTCTGTCCCAAAGCTAAATCCTGCTTTTAAACAATTTGACAAACGCCATAGTTTATAATCTTTTCCAAAGGGACTGCGGGGGCAAGGTATATCAATAAACATAGCTATTAGACTGCTATTACTACTAACAACTCACTGCAGTACCAAGCTACATGAGGCCAACACAGTTATGCTCGCTCCTCCCCCATCCCAATCTATTCAAAGCCTCCCTCTTTACAAACTCTCAGGAAGTTCCCATTTTCTTGAAATCCTTCTTTATAATATCCACCCAAAAACGAGGACGACCTGCTTTCCGTTTAGCCATAGACGTTTGGCCAAAAAAGACAATCTGTCATCCGCAGAATGTGCCCTAGCCATCTTAAACTTTCTCTCATTATAGTCCTAGAAAGCGGGATTTAAACACATTTTTTGTGCAGCCAACTTTTTAAAATATGGCCAGTCAGCCTTGTACCCAAAACAATCCGTAGGTAATTTTTCTGGAAAAGATCTAGTAAATCTTCATCCGCTTTTCGGAACGCCCATGCTTCAGAGCCATATTTGACTACCGTCATCACTGTACCTTCCAGTATTTTAATCTTGGTTCGCAGACTTGGTTTCCTATTCTTCCAAACTTTTTTGTTAACTTTGAAACAACACTTTGAGCCTTGGCTATTCTACTTTTAACAACTTCGCTGCTCCAACTGTCTTTACTAATAACTTTCAAATCTTTTCTAGCACTGAACTAGCAAAACTTCTAAAGGTTCATTCACTTTGCTCTCACTTCCATCTAGAATAATTAAATCATCAGCATAATCTAAGTCCAGGAGAGTTTTTCCTCCTCATTCGATTCCGTGGCTTCCTATTGCTCCTTAAGATAAAAGTCTGTCGAAATGATTTACATAAAGGGGGATAGAACACAACCCTGCTTAACTCATGATTTAATACAAAACCAGCTGCTAACCTCATTTTCTATCTTAAATGCAGCTATGTTACTCTCGTACATAGCACTAACTTCTTTAATGTATATGTCTGGCATGCCATATAAGGATAAGACCTTTGCTAAAGCTCTTCTATCAACAGAATCGAACTCTTGCTCATAATCTAAAAAACTGAGGACCAAAGGTGTTTGACAACTAAGGCACTTCTCAATTATTAAGAAAATTTGGTTGACCTATCCTCTACATTTTCTGAAAACCGCGCTGTTCTTCTTTTAAAACTTTGTCTGCAGCGTCTCTCAGTCTAAAAAGTTTCATATTACTAAGGAATTTGCTACCTACAGAGACCGGCTAATGGCTCGATAATTACCATACTCAGTCTTATCACCTTTTTTTGCATTGGTTTAATTAAGGTCTTCCTAAAATCGTTTTTATAAAAGGTTTTTATAAAATCACTAAGTACTTCCCCTTTTTCAAAATTAGATTCATAATCTTCAGTAACTTATTTCAAACAGTTCGTGGTAACGAACTGTAGTAAGGAGTGACCCGGCTCAATAGTAACCAAAACTCTAAAAGATGGAATTTTGATATCAATAGCTACATCAAAAGAATCGCATTTTAATTATGATTTTAAATATATAAGTTTCAGAAAATAGGGAGAAAAAGAAGGAAAAGAAATAACCCTCGTTTAAATATCTTCAGGTTTCGTATAAAATCAGGTTTCGTTAAATATATAGGTTTCATCAAGAATAGGTAACAGTGACTCATTGCTCTGGTCTGGAGGAAGCTCGAGAAGGAATGGTGTTGGCCTTGCACTAAATAGCCTTACAAGAAAGGCATTACTTTTACACGAAGCTGTATCGGACAGATTAATGAAGGCCCGCTTTGGACACAAACATGGCAAGATGACTGTCATCATATGCTATGCCCCGACCAACGAATCTGATGATGCAACTAAGGAGGATTTCTACTCTGCTTTGTCCAGATGCCTTGCAACAGTTCCCCCCCATGATATAACTGTTCTCCTTGGCGACTTTAATGCGACAGTGCGCGATGATATGGGTTTATGGCGTGGCACAGTTGGTCCTGTATCCCCCGACCCACTTAACGACAATGGGCTTCGCTTACTTGAACTGTGCCGATCTCACGACCTCTACATTGCAAACACCTACTTCCAACGCAAAACTATTCATCAGTACACGTGGTATAGTAATGACGGTCGTACAAAGAAGATGATTGACTACGTCATTATTTCCAAACGCTGGAGATCATTGGTGAAGAACTGCAGAACTTACAGATCAGCAGAGCTTGGAAACGCAGACCATAGGCTTGTGTGCGCCGATCTTCGGCTTCGCCTCCATGCACAACGATCGAAAAGAAAACCCGTCGCTGCAGATATTGGGAAACTAAAGGAACCAGATACTCGCCAGAAGTACAGTATTGAGATATCGAATCGCTTCGAGGCCCTTGGCTCACTTAATAGCAGCGAAGATCTCTGGAAGCATTTTAAATTGCAGACCAGTGAATCAGCAAAACTAGTGCTTGGCAAGAGGAGTTATCCGAAGAAATCGTGGCTAACTAATGAAACACTGCAAGTCATAGAGCAAAGACGGAAGACAAGACTTCTTGGGGATATGACCACATATCGGAGGCTCAATAGAGTGCGGAACAGACTCATTCACCGGGATAGAACCCAGTTTGTTGCAAGGAAAGCCGATAAAATTGAGCTAGCTGCAAAAAAGAAAGACATGGGCAGCCTATTCAAGAATCTCCGAGACCTCACTGAAAATAAAACTCCCACCTTGGGTCCCGTCCTGTCCAGGGATGGTGCACTTCTCTCTGACGAAGGTTCTTGTCTTGAGCGGTGGAAGGACCACTTCTGTTCGCTCCTCAACAATACTGGCCCGTCTGCGCCTCCTAATGATAGTCCCAGCCAACCTTGCAGTCAAAGACCTGGAACAGACGTTCCTCCAGATGAGCCTTTCAGCCCCTCAGAAATTGGACATACAGTAAAAAGACTCAAGAATAATAAAGCTGCGGGTATATGTGGCTTAAACTCAGAGCTGCGAAAATGTGGAGGTCCTGCAATGCTCCTGTTTCTACACACCCTGTTCTCTACAATCTGGCAAACAGAGATAATTCCTGAGGATTGGCGGAAGGGTGTCATCATCCCCTTATGGAAGAGAAAAGGCTCGAGAAGCGACTGCTCCAACTACCGGGAAATAACCCTACTGTCAGTCCCTGGCAAACTGTTTTCAATGGTCCTGCTGGATCGATGTCGGAGCATCATTCGAAAAATCCGGCGACCGGAGCAAGCTGGTTTTATGTCGGATCGTTCAACCATCGAGCAGATTTTCACGATTCGACAAATAGTATAGAAGACCACAGAGTTCCGACAGAAAGCATTTATTGGCTTCGTTGACTTCCGTGCTGCATTTGACTCAGTGGATCGAAAATCTCTTTGGCGGATCCTAGAGTTGACTGGCCTACCCGAGAAATATTGCAGACTTCTCAAGGCGCTGCACCATGGGACGGAGAGCTGTGTACAAGTAAATGGTCGGCGCAGCCCGTTCTTTCAAATCACGACAGGGGTGCGCCAAGGATGTGCAATGGCCCCAGAGCTCTTCAATGTCATCATAGATTACGTTATGACAAAAACCACTTCACGTCTCAGCTTTGGGCTCAAATTCGGAGATCATACCATCACAGATGTCGATTTTGCCGATGACTTGGCCATTCTGGCGGACTCCATGGAGCAGCTGCTGGAAGCGCTCCGAATTCTGCGAGAAGAGGCTGCCAAAGTAGGACTGCATATAAACTGGAACAAAACTAAAATTATGGCCATAGACCCGTCTTCTCCTGCTGTTAACTCTCCAGTTGGCCTGGACAGCACCACTAGCATCGAGGTTGTCAAAGACTTCACCTACCTGGGCTCCGTAATTTCTTCAAATGGCTAACTTCTCCCCGAGCTGCAGGCAAGATTATCTAAAGCGTCTTCTGTCATGGGTAGACTGAACCGTCACCTCTGGCGAAAACCAAATATCAGTCGCACAACGAAACTGCGGATCTTCAACGCTCTAGTCGGTTCTGTGATGCTTTACGGAGCTGAGACATGGCAAGCATCAGCTGCAACCCTCAAGAGAATTGACGTATTTCACGCAAAGAGCCTGAGGAGGATTGAGGGCCTACGATGGTCTGACTTCGTCAGCAATGAAAAGCTTCTGCAGCTCACAAAGCAGTCTTGGTTTTCGTCTCAAGCAGCCGAGCGAACCTTACGATGGTTCGGGCATCTGCTTCGAATGCCACCACATCTACCCGCAAAGATGATCTATGACTTCGACCCTATCAAAGCTGGTTGGAAGCGACCTCGAGGCCGACCGAAGAAACGTTGGTCCGACAGCCTGTCCGAGTTCTTATCGATGGCAAACATCAGACAGGGCGAAGAGCAAATACTCGCCATGGACCGAAGTGGGTGGAGGAGGCAGACGTCACTCTCTACGCCGAGCAGTGCCCGGCAGGAGACTTAAGTCAAGTCAAGTAAGTCAAATTTAGTCTTACCCATCAAAAGTTACGAGCCTGAGAAAATTTGCATTATTTAAGAAAATAGGGGGAAACACCCCCTAAAAGTTGTAGAACCTTAACGAAAATGACACCATCAGATTAAGCGTATCAGAGAACCCTACTGTAGAAGTTTCAAGATCCTATCTACAAAAATGTGGAATTTCGTATTTTTTGCCAGAAGACAAATCACGGGTGCGCGTTTATTTGTTTGTTTTTTTTTCCCAGGGGTCATCGTATCGATCAAGTGGTCCTAGAATGTCGCAAGAGGGCTCATTCTAACAGAAATGAAAAGTTCTAGTGCCCTTTTTAAGTGACCAAAAAAATTGGAGGGCATCTAGGCCCCCTCCCACGCTCATTTTCTTCCCAAAGTCAACGGATCAAAATTTTGAAATAGCCATTTTGTTCAGCATAGTCGAAAACCATAATAACTATGTCTTTGGGGATGACTTACTCCCCCACATTCCCTGGGGGAGGGGCTGCAAGTTACAAACTTTGACCAAGTGTTTACATATAGTAATGGTTATTTGGAAGTGTACAGACGTTTTCAGGGTGATTTTATTTTGTTTGGGGGTGGGGCTGAGGGGAGGGGGCTATGTTGGAGGATCTTTCCTTGGAGGAATCTGTCATGGGGGGAGAAAAATTCAATGAATAGGGCGCAGGATTTTCTAGCATTACTATAAGAAAACAATGAAAAATAAACACGAAAACGTTTTTTCAAATGAAAAGAAGGAGAAGCATTGAAACTTAAAACGAACAGAGATTATTACGCATATGAGGGGTTCTAAAAATACTTTAGCATAAAGAGCGAGGTATTTAGGAGGAGATAAATACCTCGCTCTTTATGCTAAAGTATTTTTAGTAATTTCAACTATTTATTCTACGGCCTTTTTGATTCAGGGGTCATTCTTAAAGAATTGGGACAAACTTAAGATTTAGTGTAAAGAGCGAGGTATTAACGAGGGTACAAACCCCCTCGTATACATAATAAAAATATAAGATTATGAAAGTTTGTTACGTAAGTTAATTCTTAAGTTACGTATATTTTTTACTAATAAATCGTTAAAAATTAAAAGTTATAGTTGCCTTTTTAAGTAATCGAAAAATTGGAGGGCAACTAGACCTCCTTCTCCACCCCTTATTTCTCAAAATCGTCTGATCCCAACTTACAGAAAGCCATTTAGCCAAAAAAAGAATTAATATACAAATTTCATTTTAATAATTTATGTGCGGAGAGCCAAAACCAAACATGTATTAATTCAAAAACGTTCAGAAATTAAATAAAAAAAAACTAATTTTTTTAGCTGAAAGTAAGGAGCGACATTAAAACTTTAAACGAACAGAAATTACTCCGTATATGAAATGGGTTGTCCCCTCCGCAATCCCTCGCTCTTTACGCCAAAGTTTGACTCTTTGCCACAATTCTACTTTTTAAAACAATTAAAAACTTTAGCGCAAAGAGCGAGGGATTGCGGAGGGGACAACCCATTTCATATACGGAGTAATTTCTGTTCGTTTTAAGTTTTAATGTCGCTCCTTACTTTCAGCTAAAAAAAATTAGTTTTTTTTTATTTAATCTAACCTGAGAGCCATCATATTTAAGAAACTCATTTACCGCACTATCAGCATCTGCGGTCTTATTATTTTTTATTCCTTTTAGTACTGTTACTAAATCTTCCTTCACATCCAAGGTATCGCAAACTTTTCATTTTCCTGTATGTCTTTTCCTGCAACTGTATCTCGGTTTAACACATTTTCAAAATGTTCCACCCATCTCTCTTTAACTCTTTCCTTACCACCAATTATGGTCCCGTTCATATCTTTAACTGTTAGAAGTCCAGGTTGAATACTCCCCCTCAATTTATTATCATGCTAGTACAATATTTTACTATTATGCCGTCTAGCTGAATCTTCCAGATCCTTGGCGATTTTATCCATGGCCTCCCCTTTACACCTCCTTGGTTCATATTTTAATGCTTTCTCCATTTTACTTACACTGCTTTTGTTTCCATATGATCTGTCACTCGGATAATCCTTGTACAAGCCCCTTCTCCTCTCTATTAAACATAAAGCTTCTTTTAATAAAATTCCTAGCTGTAGGTCTAGCTTTCTTCCCTAAGACACCATCAGCAATTTCACAAATTGTTTTTCTAAAATTATTTTAACCATCTTCCGCATTGTCAAATTTTAAAGCCTCACGTTTAATATTCAACTATTTCTGGAAAGTTTCTCTCAAATTCTCATCCTGGCGTCTACCAACATCATAATTTTCTGGGAGGTTGTTAACCCTTCCGAAATTTCAGTTTTAAATTAACCCTATACACTGCTAGATGGTGTTCTTTACTTTTAACATCAATAACCGCACTCCTATATACCCTAGTATCTTGCATTGATCCTGCCATTCTTCGGTTTACTAACATTGTCAGCAAGGTTTGCTGTCTTACCAACGCCGCAATACCATGCCAACTTATGGACCCTTTAATGGCCCACAACCATATTGGTTATAACTAGATTGTTATACCTACAAAATTGCAAAAATCCAGCCATTACTGTTTACTTTTCACACATCAAATTCACCTAGGCTAGGATATCATCTATCCATATTTCTACCGACGTGGGCGGTGAAATATTTTATTTGTATATTTGCTCCCGTAACTCTAAGTAAAATTGATCTGAGTCACTAGTAACTCCGTCAGTCGGTTCAACAGGGGCATATACTACTATAACTGATAATCTGAACTTTTTAGTAATAAAATGAGCAATTAGTATTATATTATAAATACCTTCCTAGCCTAAACAAGACTTAGCAGCTTCCTTATTCATCATGAGCCCTACTCCCTGTCTATGTAGGTCATCCTTCCTGCCTGAGCAAGCAAATTCTATATTATCAAATTTCTTGCTTCCTTTCCCTAAGGTATGAGCTTCTGAAACTCCCAATAAATCGAGTTCGAATCGTCTAAATTGGTCAGTCAAAATGTCGATACGACAGTCATTTTTAACGTCTTAACATTCCATATTCCAATTTTCATGTTCTTTAAATCATTGAAATTATTTTGGCCTCAGTAAAAACAATGATCCTGGATACCGTTGTAGGACGGGGATCAAGATATCTTTTCAAACTTTACACTGAAGCGCTTAAGCCAGCTTAGAACCGGACAACAAAGGCCCTGGGACCTCCAGTATGAATGGAGGCTTTGTGGAATCCTAGGCCCATTATGGTCACAACATGGTTTTCAGCACTTGGCGACGGTCTTATATCAACAGGAGTCGAAATCTTGCACAGACAGTCCTAAGCCTCATACCTCTGACTCATTATATTATCATACCGACAAATATTATGCTACTACGGGGAGGCAATCTATAGTAGATAAATTAGCTAAAGAGAGATTTTTCAGCCTGAAGACGCTCGTCAAAACAGGCCAAGCCCAGAAGAATTATCTATTTACCAGAATTCCGTGCAAATGTTGTGTCGTTTACTAGGCTATAATTTCCTCGAGGATGCCACTCCTCAAGTGGGAATAGAGTTAACCGCAAGGTTTCAGTCTTGCAGGTACCCCGAAAGGGTCGAGGCAGCCTTTTGCAGAGGCCGTTGCCCATAGTTCTGGATCTCGCGTCCTGTCCCAGTTGTCCTCCTATAGAGGATCCTCCCACGATCGTGTTCTGCATCACCATGTAATTTGACCCATTACTGGAAGTAATTAGACCTATTAGACCTTTCGAATATTTGAGCAAAGTGGCCATTTACATATTTTAACCAGTATTCAAGGGAATGTCTAAAAACAATGAGAGTGAGCTTTGCCCTCCAAGTAATTTTTTTAATGCGCATCTCAACATATCCTGAAATACTTTCAGCAGTTCCTGGTATATTGTTCATATGCCCTTTTGAACACACTCACGGAGTGGTTTTGTTTTGTCAACTTCCCCCTAAATATTTTCTGAAAGTAGTCGTGAGTAGAAAGACTCGCAGTCACTGTCGTCAGTAGTTGCAGTCACAACCGCAAGCGGTTACTGTCACAAGTACTGTAACTGTTTCAAACTAATTCTTTTGTCTTTGAGACAAGGGTGTTTGTTAAGAGCTTTAAAAAAAGTAGCCACGTGGGTTTGACACCTAAAGTAAAATTGTTGCAAACCAGAACGTCAACATACAAAAATTGACTGACTAAAACAAGACATAAACCAAAAGCATGAAATTCTGGAAGGAAAGTATTTTTTTGGCATTCTGATCAAACCTGACATTTTAACCAAGGCTATAACTGCTCAGTTCTCAAAAACTGCATGAAAACCAGGCAATCCTGTACAGCTGAGTGTATGTACACACATCTTGATTGGCGGGTTTGTTCGTTAAAGACATAAATGGATTTTTACAAAAAAAAAAAAAAAAATAGAGAAAATCTCTTAATTACAGAAAGGATATTTATCTGATGATTATGGTCTAGGGCCCAACCTGCACAATCCATGAAGTTTGTTGAAGTTGCCTCCTCTTATTCTGTATGGATGCCATGTTGTGCATTTTATAGTTATTGATATTATTTTATAGTTATATTTTATTTAGTTATATTATACTTAGATAATATTATATATATATATATATATATATATATATATATATATATATATATATATATATATATATATATATATATATATATATATATATGTATATATATATATACATATACATATAATATATATATATATATATATATATATATATATATATATATATATATATATATATATATATATATATATATATATATATATATATATATATATATATATATAATAGTTATATAATATTTATACTTTATTTAGTTATATATAGTTTTATTATGTATCTATTTTATGGATAAATTTTTTAGTTACTGATATTCTATTTTCTAGAATTGTGGGTTTGATTCTCCCTTAAATTTAACTATATCACGACGATTTGACATGTTAGAACTAACTGACTATTTCCGTTGATACCTAAGGTTTCTTGGGTGTAGGCACTGTTATATATTACTCTAAATAAAGGGACCTCAGTGTTTAAACACACCCTGCATGTTTATCTGATGTATATTTGCACGAAAGGCTGGAAAAGACGAACTAAAGTCTGCCTTTAATTCATTTTGTAGGTTGGAATTCTGTTCCTAGAGATGGCGCTAAGTACTGCAAAGTCAAAAATCCATAATTTTCAATAAATCTGGAAATGTTTTTAAAACACTGAAGAAGGTTGATATAGATAAAAATGAAGCTATGTATTTATTTGTATCATAAATTTTTTCTGAGCAACAAGTTTTATACTTATTATACAAAGTCTATATTACTTGGGTTTTACATATCCATCGAATATGCATATATCAATAGGATTATGACTAATTTAAAGACAGCTGGCCATCAGGTAGTTAAGGAATTCAGTCATATGGAGTTTTTCTAAACGCCAATTTTGAGTTTTAGATTCACTAACTCCCTTTCGACCAAATAGACTTAAGGCTTTTGTTTATTTCTATAACTCAGCCACGTAGATCTTCCGATCGGACCGCTTTTGCGGTTTTCTCTAAATTAATGCAGTTTTTGAAACGCTAGCTTCATGTCATTGAGTATGTTTTAAGTTTCGTTTTAAGTTTTAAAACGTTCGTTTTAAAATGTTCGTTTTAAGTTTTAATGTCGCTCCTTACTTTCAGTTAAAAAACTTGTTTTTTTTTATTGAATTCACCTGATAAAACAGGTTTAGTACAGATCTTACCCTTGTATGGTATATCAGATAAGTACATCAAATAAGTAATAAAAAGTACTAAAAAGTATGATAAGTAATAAAAATAACACTACAAAAAGTGATCACAACAGATTAATTAGTGAATATCAGAGACAGTGCTGCAGCATTGCCTATAGTAAAGTTCCTAAAGCTTGGATTATTATTATTATTATTTACAGATGTGCTTCATACCGAAGAGAGTCAATAGTGATCGGAGGGCAACTAGCCCCTCCCCCACTCCTCTCGCTCTTTCCCCCAAATACATCCGATCAAAATTTTTATATAGCCACTTTGTTCAAAATTGGCAAAAGTTCAAATAACTGTGATTCCAGGTGGAAACCCAACCAGCCCCTTGGTGGTCATTAAATAAAAAAACAAGTTTTTTAACTGAAAGTAAGGAGCGACATTTTAAAACGAAGAGAAACTACTTCGTATATGAAAGAGGGTGCTTCCTCATCAACGCCCCGCTCTTTACACTAAAGTTTGACTCTTTCTCTCAATTCTTCTTTTTAAAACAGTAAAAAACTTTAGCGTAAAGAGCGGGGCGCTGATGAGGAAGCAGTCTCTTTCATATACGAAGTAATTTCTGTTCGTTTTAAAATGTCGCTCCTTACTTTCAGTTAAAAAAAAACTTGTTTTTTTATTTAATTTCTGAACGTTTTTGAATCAATGCATGTTTTGATTTTGGCTCTCCGCAGAGGAATAATTAAAACGAAATTTGCATATTTTTTTTTGGCTAAATGGCTTTCTCATAATTTTGATCAAATGATTTTGAGAAAAAAAGAGTGGGGGAGGAAGCCTAGTTACCCTCCGATTTTTCGGTTAATTAAAAAGGCAACTAGAACTTTTAATTTTTTTTCGAATCTTTTTATTAGTAAAAGATTTACGTAACTTATAAATTAGCTTACGTAAAGAACTTTTGTATTCTCATGTTTTTATTACATATTTGAGGGGGTTCGCCCCCTCGTCAGTACCTCGCTCTTTACACTAAAGCTTAAATTTTGTCGCAATTCATTAAGAATGACCCCTGAATCACAAAAGCCGTAGACTAATAGTTGAAATTACTAAAAATACTTTAGCGTAAAGAGCGAGGTATTAGGAGGAGGTGAGCCCCTCATATGGGTAATAATTTCTGTTTGTTTTAAGTTCTAATGCTGTTCCTTACTTCCAGCTGAAAAAAACTTTTTCATATTTATTTTTTCATTGTTTTTTTAAATAATGCTAGTAAATCCTGCGCTCCCTTCATGGAAATTTTCTTCCCCCATGACAAATTCTCGATGGAAAGTTCCCCCAGCATATCCCCCTTTTCTCAAACCCTCCCCCCAACCAAAAAATCCTCCTGAAAACGCCAGTACACTTCCCAATAACCATTACTATATGTAAGCACTGGTCAAAGTTTGTGACTTGTTGCCCCTCCCACGGGGACACTGGGGGAGTACGTCGTCCCCAAAGACATAGTTATAAGGTTTTTCGACTACGCTGAATAAAATGGCTATCTCAGAATTTTGATCCGTTGACTTTGGGAAAATAATTAGCGTGGGAGGGGGCCTATGTGCCCTCCAATTTTTTTGGTCACTTAAAAAGGGCACTAGAACTTTTCATTTCCGTTAGAATGAGCCTCTTGCAACATTCTAGGACAACTGCGTCGATACGATCACCCCTGGAAAAAAAAACAAAAAAACAAATAAACACGCATCCGTGATCTGCCTTCTGGCAAAAAATACAAAATTCCACATTTTTGTAGATAGGAGCTTGAAACTTCTACAGTAGGGTTCTCTGATACGCTGAATCTGATGGTGTGATTTTCGTTAAGATTCTATGACATTTTAGGGGGTGTTTCCCCCTATTTTCTAAAACAATGCAAATTTTCTCAGGCTCGTAAATTTTGATGGGTAAGACTAAACTTGATGAAACTTATATATTTAAAATCAGCATTAAAATGCGATTCTTTTGATGTAGCCATTGGTATCAAAATTCAATTTTTTATCAAACAGTTCGTTACCACGAACTGTTTGATAAGTTGACTACCACTTATGAAAGTGGTGGTCACATAAACTTTGATTGTAAATCGAAAGTTTATGTTTTAGAGTATTTAGAGGAAATATTAAGGAAATGTTTAGAGGATGACAAAGCCTCTTTATGCTTGCTGATTGCGAAAACGCAATATCAGCAATATCTAAAGCTTCGGTGTTTTATTATTATTATTATTATTATTATTATTTTTTACAGAGGCACTTCATACCGAAGAGAGACAATACTGATGGGAAGGCAACTAGCCCCCCCCCCACTCCTCTCGCTCTTTTCCCCAAATATATCCAATCAAAATTTTTAGATAGCCACTTTGTTCAAAATTGGCAAAAGGTCAAATAACTGTGCTTTCGGGTTGGAATGCCATGCCCCCATAGCAGTGGCGCCACTTCAGAAAACCTTAGGGGGGGGCCAAAAATCGGTTTTGGGCCCCCATCCAGCCTTAAAAATTTTAAAATTTTCGAACATGCCTTTAGGTACCGTACTACCTTTGGGGTTCGCATTTTGCAGCTTATTTAGGGACCAAAAACAGTACCAAAATAGAACATTTACTGTATAAATCAGAAACTTACGTACAGTTACTTCAGCAATGGATATCTCCTTTGCTTTATTTTTGCGAAGTCGTCGACAAGCTTCTCAAAATTGAGCTCCTTCACTGCAGCTTTCTCAGAGAATATAAGCAGCAAATGCGAAAGTCGCTCGTTTTCCATCGTTGTCCGGAGGTAGTCCTTCACAAACGTCAACACAGAGAAAAAACGTTCATTTGAGCACGTTGTGAGCGGGAGTGTGAGGACTACCCTGACGACCTTAAGAAGCTCAGAATAAGCTTCTTTCAATCCTCCGAGGCGTTCGAAGACATCTAAAGCGTTTACCGGTTTCTGTGGAAGCTGCGACACAAATGCACGAGCTATTAAAGCTTGACACTTCAGCTGCATAGTATCGATTCCCGCCTGATCGAAGTATGTCGCGATCACAAGAAGTAAATCTGAGTCCATAAAATCTTTGGATTTGGGGTTAAGGCAACGTGTGGCTTCTAGCACTGGCAGCTGGACAGAAAAACGCTCTTCAAACTCATTTAACACTCTGTCCAAAACCTCGTAGAACTCTCTCCGCATTTTGTCTTCCGTTGTTGTGCTTTCGGAGTCAATGTTGTGCTTTCCAATTGTTGTTGTCGTCAAATAGTCTCTTAGTCTTCCGGATATCTTCTGAACTCGTTTTGATTTAACAGGTATGGCTGAAGAGAGAGCACTTGTTTCCGACAGATCAGCTCCGACATTAATGGCCATCTCTTTAGACTTGCCGTATAGGACACGAAAATACTCGTCATCACGCATTTTCCTCAGTTCGTTCTTTGTTGCACTGATTAAAGTGCAAGCTTCTGAGATGACCAGATCTGCTGCCTGTAGTTGTTCAGAAAGAGGGTTTATCACTGCAAGAACTTCGTGAATGACATGCAAACTGAATATGAAGGGAAACGACTCTAGCTGGTTCTTAAGGCCCGTAGCTTCTGCCGCTGCCTCCCTGTCAGAAGATTCTTGAACTACTGACAGAACTGCGAGTATGCAGTCATATCTAACCAGGATCTTAGCCACTGATCTATACCAGTAAGACCAACGTGTCACTACTGTCCTTTCAAGCGTTAGCACAGGCACATTGGCAGTTGGAGACGAAACTGTAAACTGTTTGCAAAACTGAAAATACTAATGAAATTCTTTGTATTTTCTGCATACAATCGCGGGGTGGCGGGTGTGGTTTGTGACGGGCTCATCTCCTTTGTTGTACTGCCTACTCGTAACAAGTGCCATATGAGCTCGTAGCTCTTGTTCTGGTTCGTTCAGTAAGATTGGTCGACGAAACAAAATTGTCGGTTTGAAAAACGAAGCCAATCGTCGTTGCATCTTTATTTCTTCTTCTTTCCTTTGGGCTTTTATTTTCCTTTTTTTTGCGCCACTCGCACCGGATGAACTCATGTTTCAATAATCCGATTTGAACTTGAACACTACTCAACACTGTTTCACGGTTCTTTATTTGATGAAGGGTAACGAGAAACTAAATACAAAACTGGAATGACACCCTGGTCTGGATACCCGACTGACGGGATTCATTAATCACTGGAGAGACTTCAATGTCACAGAAGTACTCCGAGCCCAGAAAGGACTTTACAAACCCCTGCCAAAAGGGTGACCATAAATTAATTAGGGAGAACGGCAAAAACAGGATACTTTCTTGAAATGCAATAATCGTCGAGTATCTTGAATTTGCTATTTAGTAATAATTCACAGTAGAAATACGGTAAAAAAAAGAGAAAAAAGTAGAACAAGGACGAATAAACAAAGAATTACGTGGTTGAAATTGGGCCCCTCCAGAAATCAGGGGGGGCCATGGCCCCCCCTGCCCCCCCAAATGGCGCCACTGCCCCATAGCCCCTGGACAAGGATTGTAAATTATAGAATTTGCACATTGTTTATATGTAGGATTTAACATTAGGAAAAGGGAAAATATTTGATTCTGGGTGTATCTGAAAAAGGCTAGGTGCATTAACCTAAAACCAAGGAGAATATTCACGGATATACTATGCTTCATCAAAAGGCACTATGTCCATCTGGTTTACCAAAATGGAGGATCTGTATTATTTTAAGAACGGCTTAGGGTATTGAGCTGAAACTTTCAAGACATGTTGGAGGGTGGATGCTGAAAAGTGGTTGGAAGGCCATCAGCACCCTCCCGTTCTATTTTGATTGGAATCACTGCAAAAACATGTGATAAAAATTTTGAAATAGATGTCTTGGTCAAAATGGTCAAAAGCTGAAATGACTATGCTTATGCAGATAGAATCCCCCCCCAGAGTGCTGGAGATGAACGCTGATGATAATAAAACACACTGGTTGCGTGTTGATTGTCAGAAGAACGTATCATTAATATCTAAGTAACGACTGAGTGGATTAAGTTGAATACTTCACGGGATGTTGAAGAACTATCGCAGGGTAACCAGACCATCTTACCCTTGTTAGATGCTCCCTTCCCACCTTACTGGTCAAAATTTTGAAAAGGCGATTTTGTTAAAAATAGTCGAAAGGTCTTGTAACTATGTCTCCTGGGATACAATACCCCCCAGAGCCCCCAGGGTAAGGATTGTAAATTATGCCATTTGCTCTTTTATACCTACAGAATTAATTATTACAAAAATAGCGAATTTTATTTTAGGGGTGTTTGAAAAGACTAAAATTATTAAGGTGCAAGCTTCGAAGAATGTTGAGGGGCATGTTAAACTAAATTAAATATACCATGTGCACCCTGTTCATCAAGAAGGTGTATATGCAATATACACCTTCTCTTTCAGAGAGAGCGAGAGAGGGAGGGAGGGAGGGAGGAGGAGAGAGAGAGAGGAGAGAGAGAGAGAGAGAGAGAGAGAGAGAGAGAGAGAGAGAGAGAGAGAGAGAGGAGAGAGAGAGAGAGAGAGAGAGAGAGAGAGAGAGAGACTCGAACTATTAGTTTTAAACTTTCGGAATATGTTGAGGAAGATGATAAAAAGTGGTCAGAGGGCAACCAGTCCCCCTTCATCCCCCTTTTAACTGTTTTCCCTCCTAATAGATAATGGTTCAGTTATGTTTCTGTTCTCCAGGTATTATGAAACTGCTGAAAATGCAACTCATTACACTTGGTATTTTATGTTTAGCTATTGTTCTTGTGTATTTTTACGAGTGTCGTGAATGTTCTAATCAGGACACATTCCTGAGGCTGAAATGACGTATTTGTCCTTTTGAAATCTTATGCTAATAAATATGACGTTACTTATATGATGTTTTTCCGAAATGAAAGCTCTCAAACTTCTGACCATTTCTATATAATTTTACACGTAACTACATTCAGAAATGAATAAATAAACAACAATATTTCTCCTTTACAAAATGTAAAACTTTTATTGAATACAAAATCACGTCAACAAATATGAATACAGAAATTAAGACATTTCTAGGTTTTTGTTCTGTAAATTCTTCTAAGACTGTATGAAAATCTGATGTCCTTCGGTCTTCAATTCGGTTGGCATAAACTGTTTTATCTATTTCTGATTCATTGTTGATATCAGATAGTTTTAGCCTCGAAAAATGATCTCTTTTAAAATAATTCTTAAAAATGATTCCTGTAAGCGCGACGCTTACAGGAACTATTAAGTATATTTCGCAATTTCCAAAAAATTGTGTTTATTTTAATGGCTGCGCGGGGCCCTTTCAAATACAGGGCCCGATTGGATCAATCGCCCTTAATCCGGCCCTGTTTACTTTTTAGAAAAGATTTATTACAGTCTAATATGGCAGTTAGCGCTCTAGCCGTTTCTGAACGGCTAGAGTGCTGCTGTTCTATATCTTCCAATTGCCTTTCATATCTTTCTACTTTGTTTTAGTAGTTCTTGCTGATACATTAACTCACAGTACCCTCTCTATAGGATATTGCAGAACATTCCACCAACGGTAGCGTCAATTTGGGGGGGGGCAGATGGTATTTTAGCTGTGTTAATTAAAAGGTAACGCCATTAACTTTTCAGGAGAGCCAAAAACGGAAAAATGTTTGTCGACTGCGATCACTCTGAAGGATTAGGCTAATAGAGATAAAGGCAACATATTCTAAATCAACTTTTTATGTTCTTTTCAGTAGTACAAATTAAATAGTCCTAGCGAATTCAGAACTATTCCATTTATGGTGTATGTCTTCTCTTTCCAATTGATAAGATATTCTCTTGTGTCAAACTGAGCGAACTCATTACTAATCTATTGTTTGGTGCATGTCTTTATTTTTGTTGACAAAAAAGGAGACAAACCCTAGGCTCCCATGCTATAGCTCCATAAAAATGATCGTCTTCCGTCAGGATTAGCGTATAACTCTTTTTATCTTCGTATCGGTACAAGATAGGACAATTTTTGACTGCACCATTCAATTCCTCCCTCTGAATTTACCCATGACACATACATAAATAATTTTCGACCAAAATGGCATATCTGTCCTTTTAATTATGCAACCAATTTGCTCCCGCTCCTAGATTCTTTTGCCCCCCCCCCCCGAGATTTTGAAAAAATGCCCCTTTCTTTGGGCATTTTCATTGAAGATATTTTTTCCTGGTATTTTATTATTGATAAAAATGAAAAATGTGTCCCCCCCCCTCTCCTAGATTTTTAAAAAGAAAATTTTGCCGCATCCTAAAACTTCATGAATCCACACCGTTTTCTACCAGCTATTATAAGAGTCAACTAATTGAGAACTAATTAGTCATTTAACCTAATTGTTTTACTAACTTTATGGTGGCATTAAAATTCAGCTTAGGTCCAATTTCAGAAAAACCAGTCCATCTTTGAGATATATTTACCAATTGGAAGAGATTATTGATGTGCTGAAAATTAGTAGCTATCTCTCTAGTAACTATGAGACATTTATAGTTCCCCGGGTGGTTTTTAAATTTTACTCGAGTAACTCTTATTGTCTATAGAAAGTCGCCCAAAAATTGGAGAGAAATCCACAAATGAAAAAGCAGTTGCTCACCAATGTGCAGCTACTTTTGTTCCATCGTCGAAGGAACAGTCCTTATAAAAATTTACTAAAAATCTTGACAGCATCAAAATTTAAATTAGTTCAACTGCCGATAACACTCATTCGTCTGGAGGATACATCTACCAGTTAGAAAGATTGTTTTGCATTCTTTTCAGTTGTTAGCTTAATTTTTTTTAATTTTACTTTAATAGCTTTTACTGAACATAGAAAGTGACATCACAGTATCAGAAAAATACAAAAAATACACTAATGATTGAACATTCACAAACCAATCTAAAACGCCAAAAGGGAGCGACCGTTCTGGCCTCTGTTGCCCCCGGGGCAAAATCTTGATTAGTGCCTATTCACCCCTGTCTCTCAAAAGTTTTTAAGCCAAGTTTTGACAAAGCTTTCGTTTGTTAACAAAATTTATCCTTCAATTAAATCAGACTTTCCTTACTTTAGTCTCTGCGAGATTATTAATTATCTCTTCCCTATTCATTGGTCCTAATTCTTCGTTTTCGAAAAATAATTAACTATGGCCACCGGAGGATCTAGGGAGGCCGGGGGGGGCTTGGACCCACTCTGAGATTTTCTTGCACCCTCTTTTCCTGTTTTTTTCTTCTTTTCACTCTTTCTTAGAATAAATTTGTCAGTTCGGTCAATAATTGTCACATTGGGTCCCACCAAAGATCTTGCTCATTGGTACCCTTTTCATATTGGGTCCCTCAATATTTTGCTCCTGGTCCACCTTTGATTTCGGCCTACTTAGCCTAATTCTGTTTTCAGTAATGGTAATGAAGATATGGAATAAGAAAATTTCGGACCCAATTTGCTTATACTTACTGTAAATTGTACTACCTATTGTATTTTCTCTGCCCCGCCCTTAGACCACCTCTTCTGAGGGGCTGCATTTTTGGATCCCCCAGGAGCAAAAGTTGTGTTACAATTTTGCTACTTCTAAACATATCCATAATATCATGAGTTGGCTTAGTTCAAATTCCAATAAAACCCTTCTATCTTATAATTCTATCTATCTAGGACTGTATAGTTCCTAGTAACCATTACTATATGCAAACACAGGTCAAAGTTTGTAACTTGCAGCCTCTTCCACGGGGGAGTAAGTCGCCCCTAAAGACATAGTTATTAGGTTTTTCGACTATTGTGAATAAAATGGCTATCTCAGAATTTTGATCCGCTGACTTTTGGAAAAAATGAGCGTGGGAGGGGGCCTAGGTGCCGTCCAATTTTTTGGTGATTTAAAAAGGGCACTAGAATTTTAATTTCCGTTAGAATGAGGCCTCTCACGACATTTTAGGACTACTCAGTCGATACGATTACCCCTGGAAAAAAAAAACAAATAAACACGCATCCGTGTTCGTTCACCTATTAGAAGGCTCTTTTGCAGTCTGCTCTGGTAGTTAGCTTCCTAATGGCTTTGAAACATTTTCAATTTCCTATTTTGTCTCTCAACTTCGCTTTAATAGCTCTTAATAACCAGAGTCAATTTAAAATCTGCGCTGTCTCTGCAAGAAGTTGAGGAACATTTACCATTGGTGAAACATTTTCAACCAATCAGAAAGAGGCTCATAAATATCTGCTATCCACAACCAATTGCAATGCGCAAATGCCATGAACCAAACCTGAAGATCAGTAAAGTCAGATCGGATCAGAACTTGGGTACAATTCCGAGCCTTACTAATCCCGTGTTTGTTCTGGTTTTTACTTAGTTGTGTCTTGGTAAGGACCGTTTAAGCCGCTTTACAACTTGGATAATCCTACTTTTATTACTCGTGAGGTGAGAACATTAATTTGAGTTTATACTTTTAGTAATTAGTTACAGCAAGATGAACATAAAAAGTATATCGTAAATTCTGCGGATCTGATATAACTATAAAAAACTTATTGGTTCAGACTATTGCTGGGGAAGTGTTGATGTTGGCCGAGAACAGAATAAGTTCTTTACATTACGTGCTTTATTTTAGATGACTTTAAGTGGGACTTAAATTGATACTAATGCCAATGGATTTCAAATAACAAACTGGTGTTTATAGGATGTATCATAAAAGTCTGTATTGGTACGAAAATGCTTTCTATGAGTTATTTATTTATTATTTATTAATACCAAATACGGTAAGCTTTCAAGCTTGTCGCAATAAATATAATCAATAGAAGTTATGACAACATAATACACAACATAATGCATAATACAACAGACAACATAGTACACACATATAAATCGATGAAAATAACGACTACAACAAACACTGACAAATAATACTATAAATTATTTAAAAATGATTTACTTTGAAAATTTGTTTCTGCTAGTCTTGTTTTGAATTTATTTATGTCATCTGTTAGAAATGTTTTAGGTGGAAGGTCATTCCATGGCTTCCACACCCTGCTGTAAAATGAATGTTGGCCTATTTTCCTTTTTGAAAGTGAGGGGTACAATTTATGTGGCTGATAACGGTTTATGTGGGTGATATGCTTGACTTTAAATTATTTTGCGAGTCTCTACTTATCGCCGACAAAGTTTATTTGCTATAAGGATTTAGTTGTAGGCCAATGAATATAAAAAGCTGGATGGCATAAAAATGAACTGAATATAAAACAGTAGATAAATTTAGAATATAGATTATACTGGATATAGATACTATAAGAACATAGATGCTGGATTATATGATTAAAGATTAAGTACGGTACACCGTGAATTTGGCGCATTTGGATTATGACTAGAAACAAACAATAGGTCACTTATTTTTGACAGAACTTTGTTGTTTTGTCGGCTTAGGATTAGCAAGCTTGTTTTGCGCAAGCGCATTACGCATTATTATCTGCATAACCAACTGTATATCCGTACTGGAAACAAAAATGTTCCGTTCTTGGAGATCTGCCGAAATATTTTCCACGCGGCAAACCTCCAAACGCTATTCAGGGGATGTTAATGTTTTTTTTTCTTCTTTTAGTGAGTTATATTGCTAAAAATACAACATCAATTTGCAATTTTTTATGTTTGTTGTCTGAAGGGGTGCCATATGACCGATCTACCACCCTCTGACAATTGATTTCTTTACGTCAATGTTCAGTGGTAGCTCTTCAAAATGTGTGATGGAAAAAAAAATTGCTAAAAAAGAATTACGGATAGAGTGGAACTGCACCATTCCGAATTGTCTCTCAATGTTGTTTCTTAATCTGGCTCCTTACTCCCACTTCTACCTTTAATATAGTCCCTGAGTTGTTTTTAACCTCATTTAGCGCTTAGTTCAGCAAAACGACTAAGATCATTGTGTATCTGGATTTATTGCCACCGTGCCGTGTGCCTTTTTATGAACATTGGAGAGTCTAGATTTGAAACTTAGAACAAAATTTAAAAAATGCATAAGAAACTTATATATATGCATTTTTGCTTTTTTACGAGTCGGATAGCATTTTTTGGAGAGGGGAGTGAAAACCCCCTAACCCTCTCGCCCCAGATTCAGTCTTGGCTGCATGACAAAAAAGAAGCAGAAAATTCTTCTATGGTGCAAGCTAGCAAAAACATCTCAGAGAGTAGGGGAGGGGGTCACCAGTGCATCTTATGTCTACAAATTTAACAATGTTTCCTTACAGATGCTAATTTTCTATATACTAAGTTTACATGCTAAGCATCCATTACAAAAAAAATAATTAAAAATGCATAGCAAACTTTTCTAAATGCATTTTTGCATTTTTTACGAGTCAAACAACAATTTGTGTTTTTTAGGGGGAGGGTGAAAAGCCCAAACTCCCCTCCCCCTGAATGCAGCCTTGGCCGCATGATAAAAAACAGCAGCAAATTCTTCTGTGGTGCATGCTAGCAAAAACATCTCAGAGAGGGGGGGGGTACTCACCAATGCATCTTGCTTCTGCAAATTTAACAATATTTCCTTACATTGCTAATTTTCTGTAGTTACGAGAAATGTTAGTCTTCTTGGCAAAATTTTCTGTTGTGAAACTTTGTTAGAAATGAAGTATTGATTGATGTGAAAGCGTACCAATCCAAGGAGATTTCTGGGATGGTTGCAAATTTTAGTTCCTATCGCCCCTGGATGTTGCTTGAATTTTGAGTCCTATTTTTAATGCTTTGGGCAGTAACATGACAAAGGCGCAACAATATAACAGTAGTATGACTCACTAAATTCACAAGCTGTAAAAGAACCTATCCCTCTGGCCCTTTCTTCGTGCCTCTGATCCTCTGCCTCTTATTCATCATTCCTTATGTTATACACAAAAGGGGCAAATGAGTTCCCCTTGATAGTTTTAGAAGCGAGAGTTAAACAAACTTCTTCGCATGTTGATTAATGGTCTGCGTAGCGTAGGTACCCATCTCCTGATTTTCTACATTCGGTCGGGAGTGCAATGCATGGTTGGGAGGCAAAGCGTCGGACGCTTCCCGTGTTTTTCCCCATAATTCTCCAGATACCAATTGGAGTTGGGTCGACTCCAGTTGAACTTGCAGACTCACACCATTGACCCCCGTTCAAAACCAAATAACCAGCGACGCAAGGACTCCGACCTCTGTATTTACGACCACGGATAAGTATTTACATGGACTAATCAATGGTCTGTGTTGCGCAGGTAGTGATCTCCTGATTTCCTGCCTTCGGCTGAGAGTGCAATGCACGGTTGGGGGCAAATCATCCGAAGCTTCCCTTGTTTTCCCCCAGGTACCCCCTTAGAGCTGGGTCGACTCTGACTGAATGAGCTTACAGAGTCTCGCCATTGACCCCCGTTCCAAACCAAATAACCAGCAAGACCAAGACTCGAACCTAATGGCATAATTTTGTCAAAATCGTATGAGGGGACAAAGTGGGGGCAAATTTTCCTAAATCAATTGAAGTAATTAAAGTAAGTAAGACGGCACTAGACCCTTATGGTCCAAAATGGCGATGTTGATCTCCGTTTCGTAGCCCTTCAGCCAGAAAGTGCAATGGGGGGTTGAGGGCCAGCTATCTTGTGCTTTCGCACATTCTTCCTGCTTATCTTACCCAGATTTCTCCAGGTACCCATTAGAGCTGGGTTTACTCTGGCTGAGCTTAGAGAGTCACGCCACTGACCCCCTTCCCAAACCAAATAGCTGGCCACGCCAGGGATCCAGCCCGTGCCCGTTGAGCAAAAAATTCTCAACCCAGCGTGCCAAGCACTTTGCTAAATGACAATCAAGTGAGAATGACAGTTAAACTGAAAAATGAGTCATATAGCACCATAAAGGTAAAGATA
Organism: Artemia franciscana; assembly: GCF_032884065.1. Taxonomy (NCBI): domain Eukaryota; kingdom Metazoa; phylum Arthropoda; class Branchiopoda; order Anostraca; family Artemiidae; genus Artemia; species Artemia franciscana. The sequence goes on along the minus strand of NC_088870.1, from coordinate 8,790,555 downwards.
TGCTGAAGGAAACTGATCCGTTTCTGTGGATGCTTGAATTATGCAGGCTTATCTTAGTTTCAACAAGGTTTTTAAACAGAACTAAATTTCAGCTGGGAGACGAGGTTTGGGAGTTGCAGTTTCCCCTTGCCCCGTAGCAAATTACACCCCTGCTCGAACCCCATGTCTTCAGGATTTCAAGTCTAGTGCGATAACCACTCAGCGAGAAAGCCCATTTTGAAATACCTATTGTCAGTCAGAAAGTTATTTAGTAAAAACGAAATAAAATAAAATAAAAAATCAAATCGGTACAGATTTTAACTTGAAAAGGAAATCTGAGAAGCAAAGAAATAAATCTTCATTTCTTCAAGTTAAAAAAAAATATTTTCTCTTTCTGTTTGACTCTTTCTCTTAACTCCATTTTTAAAACAGTAAGAAACTTTAGCGTAAAGAGCGGGGCGTTGAGGAGGAAAAGCCCCTTTCATATAAGGAGTAATTTCTGTTCGTTTTAATGTTGCTCCTTACTTTCATTTAAAAAAAACTTGTTTTTTCTATTTAATTTCTGGACGTTTTTGAATTAATGCATGTTTTGATCTTGGCTCTCCGTACATAAATAATTAAAACGAAATTTGCATATTAATTTCCTCAAGAATTAAGAGTTACCCTTAAGAATGACCTCTGAATCACAAAGTCCGTAGAATAAATAGTTGAAATTACTAAAAATACTTTAGCGTAAAGAGTGAGCTTTAACGAGGAGGTAAACCCCTCATATGCGTAATAATTTAGTTCGTTTTAAGTTTTAATGCTGCTCCTTACTTTCAGTAGGAAAAACTTTTCATATTTATTTTTTCATTGTTTTTTCAAATAATTCTAGAAAATCCTGCGCCCCCTTCATTGAAATTCTCTTCCCCCATGAGAAGTCTCTCCATGGAAATATCCTCCCACGTAACCCCCCTCAACTCTCCCCCTAAACCAAAAAAATCCCCCTGAAAACGACTGTATAGTTCCTAGTAACCATTACTATATGCAAACACATGTCAAAGTTTGTAACTTGCAGTCCCTTCCACGGGGGAGTAAGTCGCCCCTAAAGACATAGTTATTAGGTTTTTCGACTATTGTGAATAAAATGGCTATCTCAGAATTTTGATCCGCTGACTTTTGGAAAAAATGAGCGTGGGAGGGGGCCTAGGTGCCCTCCAATTTTTTGGTGATTTAAAAAGGGCACTAGAATTTTAATTTCCGTTAGAATGGGGCCTCTCACGACATTTTAGGACTACTCAGTCGATACGATTACCCCTGGGAAAAAAAAAAAAAAAAACAAGAAAACAAATAAACACGCATCCGTGATCTGTCTTCTCGCAAAAAATGCAAAATTCCACATTTTTGTAGATAGGAGCTTGAAATTTCGACAATCAGGTTCTCTGATACGCTGACTCTGATGTTGTGATTTTTGTTAAGATTGTGTGACTTTTAGGGGGGTGTCCCCCTATTTTCTAAAATGAGGCAATTTTCTCAGGCTCGTAACTTTTGATGGGTATAACTGATCTTGATGAAACTTATATATTTAAAATCATCATTAAAATACGATTCTTTTGATGTAATTATTGGTATCAAAATTCCATTTTTTAGAGTTTCGGTTACTATTGAGCCGGGTCGCTCCTTACTACAGTTCGTTACCACGAACTGTTTGAAATGGGAACTGTAGTTTTATCAGGCAGTCAAAACCATGCTTCCTTATAACATAATACATATAATGTAATAATAGATTAAAAGCTATGCATTCGATTTTATTCAAGAGACTGAATGCCAGATGAGATGTTATATCCCCATCCCCATGAAATATCCAAAGCAGTATGTGTAGACACACTGGTTCCCCTTGTTGAAATAAATTTCAATTCATCTGATGCCGAATTTTGGTGGCTTGTTATAAAAGATTTAAATAGACCTAAATCCTTAATTACTTTTATTTTCAGTTGATGTAAGTATTCTCAAATTGGCTATAATTTCTATTGACCGAATGTTCTTCTGCTGTCATATTGCTTATGTAAAGTCATAAGGTTAAAATAAGTGTCTAAAATGAAATTGGGACCGTTTTTGTTTTTGGTACTTACGAATTATATCAACCACATTGTTGTTTTTGATCGGTTGTAAAACCGGTTTCTCTTTGTGCACTCGGAGATAATTAGCTTAGCCTGAGTGAGATAAACTACTATTCAGGTATATTTCAATTAAATATTTAATAATATATATTTTAAAATTTACTATTTAAAAATATTTTACATTTTCAATTAAATATTTAATACTTAGAGTTGGTTAGGTTTTGTATAATGCGTTCTGGACGGTGTGCTTTCCATATTTCTCTGTTGTAGTTTCCATAATTTTGTTACTAAAATGTTATACTGTCATTATCTTTTGGTCTACTTCATTATAGTTAACCTAACTACATTTCTTGAGTGTAGTCGCTATAATACGTGAGTACCTGTAAGTGTTTCATCAAAAGCTTAACCATAATTATATTTTTAGTTTGGTGTGTAGTAATTATTTAGTTATAAGTCCCTTAATCCTTATTTTTCTCCTGCGTTTCACTGCACAATATAAGCTATAAAATTACTTTAGCAGTTGTTTTCAAGAAGCCTTCGGCAGTGTTAGTCTGAAATGAGCTATTAGCTTCATTCCAAACAGGCTATACCTTTTAACAAGCAATTTAGAAATAGTTATATTTTGTGAATTCATTAATAAAGAACAGATATACTACGAAAAATTGGAGTTTGTGATTTTTGGATGAGTTTGATTTATGCGAGATGGGGCGCGTGAAATCTGTGAGAGCCCAAAATTACCGTGAAAGAATGGATAAAAACAATTCATTAGTTTTAGAACATTCAGGTACTTGTTTGAATATTTTGTTCTTCAAAATTTGTTTCGGGATTAATACAAGGGTTGCCATCCCTTCAATGCCAAAAATGCATTGATGTAAAAAGAATATTTGTCTGAAAACGGGGTCCAAATAGTGTTTTACTTAAATTTTTCCCATCTGAAACAAAAACCAGTTTTTTTGCTTTTTTTACAGCAAAAATTATGACCAAAATCTTAGTATCAAGGCCAATCCCGTGACTTCAAATCCTTTTTTTTTCTATAGCATCAAAGAGATGTCAATCAGTATTATCAGATAAGGTATATGTTTGCTATTGGGTGAATCATGAAGGTAGTCACATACTGTTTTTCAACTTGAAGTGAAATTTTTCAGAGCTAATCTATTCCAAAGTCAGACCTTCAGCGTAGTCATGCTGAAAAAAAGAGTAAATTTTTCGCTGTTCATATTATTGACTGCGTTTTCGATAAAATACGAAAGCCGACGGAAGAAAGAGTTGAATGGTTAGGTTAGGCTATGCTATTTTAAGACCTTTTTATATCCAAAAACTAGAAATAGTTTGGTCATTTTCAAGAGCTCAAAAAGGGCTTAAATTTGAATTTGCGATAGAAGCAATTATTATATTCGTAAAGAAGCTAGAAAAAGGCATCGAGTGGTATGTTCACTTTATTCGTAAGTCAATAATATGAACAACGAAGAATTTACCCTTTTTTCAGCATGACTACGCTGAAGGTGTGACTTTGGAATAAATTAGCCCTGAAAAATCCACTTCAAATTGAAAAACAGTATGTGGCTACATAAGTTTATAAGGCTAGGCTCTGCACCCAATAGCCGTCCTCAGAAAAAATAGCTAAATAAAACCACACAATTTTTCACAAAAACTCCTGAACTCAGATTAAAATTCAAACTAAAAAAATTACATTAGTAAATATCAAATGAGTCCATTAATTTAGAAGAATGAGGGGTATTAGCCTAAATTTAACAATAAAACATATTAAGAAAACAATTCTTGCTGCATAATATGCAAAAAAACGCTAGTTAACACATTTGAAGGCGCTTCCACTGTACGTTACTCCCCCTCCTTATGTGGAAATATGTAGCCTGAATTATATATTTCCCATATGTTTTTCCATTTTTCGATTTTCTCAGCGTTGATTCAATTTACGGTTACGCGGGTTGAAACGAGAGTGACGCATAGCAAAATGCATAAGAAACATTGCCCCATTTGGACCCAAGGTCTAAAGTGTTCCAAGATCCATTTTATTACTGTAGAATTTATCATTTTATGACATTACTCTAAATAAAAGTTTTCCAACTAGAACTGTAAGCAACTTTGAAATGACTGCAATACATTTATAAGGGAAATTTTGGAAGAAGTTTAAAATACTACTTGCTAATTGATATAGTAAATTATTTATTAATTATAATAACTTTATATTATTTATTTATAATGTTATATAATTATGGTTATTAAAATTAAAATTTATTAATTATAGCAAAATTAATTTGGTTAAAAGTATGGCTTGGCAAATATAGAACTAATGAATCTAATGATATAAGTACCATAATCTAACTATGCAATCTCTTCCACTAATTTATTTCTACCCCAAAGAGGACAATATCCAATCAATTTAAAATCCCGAGAAGCTAATTGATTTAAAAGTATAAATAACCCCATCTAAATGCATAAGAAACAGACCAAATTTCCGATGACAAGTGAATACAAAAAAATAAAAATAATATAAGCCAGCCACAGAAATCAGCAAAAATTTTAGATATAGACCGAGGCTATAGGCTACTTAGGATTTAGGGGGGCTGGGATGAAGTTAGTAAAATTGGGAGGGCTGGTATGTAATCAAGTAAGAATTTGTTATTATATTGTTTACTTAAGAAGAATCCATAAAGTGCTATCTTCGTAAATTTTAGTTAACTTGTCACTGTCTATGAATAATCCTTGCTCCTTTGAATTGTTTTCTTCTTATACCAAGTGTTTGAAAATTGGATAAGGCGTAGGATACAGTTCATATATTCAATATTTTTAATATACCTTGAGGCTTTGTTGGCATAGGACAAGGCCTCAGCATCTGAGGTCTTTCCCAGCAAAATACTAAAATTGTTTGGATTTCCAGACGCTTCTTTTTCAAATTATTAAATAGAATTTTTTGGTGTGATTGTCCCTTCCCCCGCTAAAAAAATCCTGCACGTGTTTGTTTTGGGCTCTGTCTTATCTTTTGTATTCCTTCTCAGAGAAACCTGCTATGTTAATTTCCACTTTTGGTTCTATGAGACTGCACGAATCCTTGTTCTGTATGGAGCAACACGAAACATGGAGGTTTCCCTTCCTCTAAATTTTTGACCTCTCTCCCCATCCCCACAATAAATTCTTACTTACCAACTTGTCTGTTTATGCCTTTCTTTGGACAAATGTACTAACTTCAGCTCGTATTTTCCGTAATTTAATGGTAATAGTAATATATATATATATATATATATATATATATATATATATATATATATATATATATATATATATATATATATATATATATATATATATATATATATATATATATATATATATATATATATATATATATATATATATATATATATATAAAATTTGTCAAGTATACTTGGATAGCTAAATCACATAAAACTTCCTTAGCGTAAAGAAAAAAAAAAATTAAGGATTGGCTGCTATGCTCAAATTTGTTTGTTTCTATTGTTTTATCAATAGGTGCTTTGGTTTTTGAAAACGTCTTGATGACGGGTGTTCTTTTCCTAGTTCCAAAATTACTACTACTACTACTACTAACAACTCACCGCACCACCGGGTCCATAACCTTGATCAGACCTCATAGCCCCGCGGGGGACCTCTAGTTGAACGAAAAAGAAAACTTCGTATACTCCTGGTTTCAGCACAACAACCTTTGTAGCAAATTGTTTCTACGGAGGCAATAGTTTGAAATAAGTTATTTTCGTGATCTGTGGACCTACCATTAGGATTGCACGCATCACGCCGCCCCTAGAGGTAAAAATTTAAAACTTTTTGACCATTTCGGTATGTTCAATCTTAAAATTTTGATCCGATGTTCTGTGGATCTACGGGGCTGCATGGGTGCTAAAAACGAAATCTTATTTGTATAGTCAGAGTAGGCTATAAATGATGAGATCGTTGCTGAACATTGAGGTATGTTCATCAGGTTAACACACCCCGAGCCAGAAGTTTCGCAAAAAAGATAAAATAAGAACATTTTGCTCTAAGTGATTCAATTTTATCTTCTTTCAATTAAATTGCTTTTTTTTTACCTTTTACCAATATGCAAGGTTGAATACAACCTCTTTCTGGATAGGATCTCAATTTGAGGCTTATGAAATCGGCCGAGATAAGTTAAATTACATTATGTTGTACTTCATAAATGTTACGGGCAGGAGCTCCAATTCACGACAGTGCAGGGGGTGGGGTAAATATTTGCTGTTGTTTTTTATTAATGAATATACAAAAATGGTATTTTCGACGATGCATAGGCGGATGGAAAGTGTTTTTTTTTCAATTGCTTCAACGAAACTACCAAGAAGTTTTTTTTTAGAATCTAGTAGGAGGAGTGCAAAAAATTAAGGATTCAACGGCTAATTGGTGCTCTTAATTGCAGGAGAGGAAAAACACAGAAAAATGAAAGCAATGTTTTTCTACGTGGTTTTTATGTCTTTCCATCAATTCAAAATAGCTTCTAACACTCCTCATTAAAAGCTAAATCAGTCATGGGCAGATCCAGGGGGCTCCTCCCCCAGGTTTTCTGGTGCCCTTTTTCCTTTTTATTCTTTTGTTTTACTCGTTTTTATAATAAACTTGCAAGTTAGTCATTAATTGGCGCCATTTTCACATTGCCCCCCCTCCGGATATTGCTCTAGATCAGTGTTAAGATTAACACAAGCATTTTTAATCTGAACGTCACAGTGAAGTTTGGAGTTGCCTTCACGAATCAGGCCATTAATGGTCTTAAGTTTACCTGAGTCAAAAGAAAGGCTTAATTCACTACATCTTTAAATGTCGTGTCAATATTATTACGACAATAATAGAGGAAGCAATATTACAACTACCTTACTTAGAAGTTTTTAACTGGGGCTCTCCACTCCCTCCAGAAGGTAGTCTTTTGTGTACTTCAAACACAATTCATAAAATGTGTCACAAATCGTTTGCCTGTGTTTATAACAAGACGTCCTCAGTATAAACAAAACCAGGATTGTACAAAATTTAAAGAGGATAAAACTTGTGGAGAATTATTGAAAAAACAATTCTCATGAAAACATATTTCTGGGGAAAAGAATTGGCAGAGAAATTAGCTTCATGTTTCAGTTAAGTACCTTAAAATTGTACTCTTTATCATTCCCTGCCATTATGGATGATTTCACATTTAATTTTTTAGACATAGATAAATTTCATTTCTTTTTTTTTTGAAGAGCAGGCTTTTTTTTACAAGGAAGTTTCAACAGAACCTATTTTAGCCATTTTTTTAAGTTTGGATACAGTTGAGCAGAGACATATCCAGAGTTTAATGATTTTAAACTCTCACCTCCCCCCTCACCAAATATATCTTTGACTCGTAAACTTATTGTAAAAACGCCTGTAAAAAGACTATTTCTCCTAAAAATCTAAAAATATTTGTCCATTTAAAGATTGGTCTTAAAAATGTAGGAACAAATACACTTAATCCCCTCCTTCGAACAAAATCCTGGGTACAGTCTTGTAGATGAGTGTCTAGTCACTTTTTATTGTGAAGCATTTTATGCCTAGAAGAGACAATCTACATTTTGTCCATTTCATTACCAAGTAGCAAATCATTTTCTTCTTCCTGAATTCCCACGAGTTTCTTCGCGCCAATGTCTCCCCGGGATACCTTTAAAATAATTGTCAATTGTTGATTTTTGATTGACGCTCTGGACTTCAATTGGTGGCTCATTTGAAGCCAGGAAGTTTGAAAAATGCCACTGAGTTGAGGATCGAATATGACGGCTCTATCCATAGGATGACAAGATTTTGACAACCTTACTGAATGTGAAACTTTTCTAGAGCTCGGATCTTAAGGCGCCATGGATCACTTTACTTCCGGATAGGCTGTGTTAATAATCTTTTTGACAGTTTGTAGTGATATGCTTGATTTTATCATGGCTGATTGTTTTAAATTATGGAAGTGTATATCATGCAGAGAAGTTGTCAGTAATTGATCCCTATCTCAGTTACTGTCAACAGGTTCTTTTATTCAACAGACTGATTTAGTGTCCCTGTGATCTGGCACACACAATACCTGTTATATTTACTAAATAGTGTAGACTGGCCTGTTATTACGTGCTACAGCAGCAACTTGAGGTTTTGAAAATTACGCCCTAGCTTCCCTTCACTTTGAGGTTTAAATTCATGATAGCAGAATTTTTTTTATCAACTAACGCAAATTAATATATGTGATAAATGCTGCCTTGTAGAATTTTACTTAAGTAAGAATATATATATATATATATATATATATGTATATATATATATATATATATATATATATATATATATATATATATATATATATATATATTTTAGCACAACAGTATTTGTTAGCTGCAATGATTCAAAAGGTGTTATGTGACTTTTTTTGGCTCGATCTTACACCTCAGCGAATAGAACTACTCAAATTAAATCAATTGATTTTATTCCTTTCGTTCTCTTCTGTTGGGCTCTCAATATGTTCTAAAATTTCTTATTTTTTCAAGATGTGTCACACCCAAGGCCGTGTAAAGAAATAGTATAAATGCATATAAACTAATTTGTAATGCGCTTTGTTCAATCCCACCCAATGAAAATGAAATGTTTTCATAAAAATCAAATGTTTTCATAAAAGTCAAATTCGTATATATATATATATATATATATATATATATATATATATATATATATATATATATATATATATATATATATATATGTATATATATATATTATATATATATATATATATATTATATATATATATATCCATACATTATTTTTATTTTTTTAATTATGCACGGCACCAGTGGGCGAAATTCTTCCAATTATTCTTTGAATTCTCTCATTTCCTATTGTATGATTTCAAATTTCTGAGCAGATTACGCATTTTTGTTTGTTTAGCGTTAAAAGTTGAAGTTCTGTAGTACTGAATAAGTTCTTCGAACAAATAGCCTAATTGGAGCAGTAAATAAAAGGATATTTTATTGTCCGAAATCAGAATCATATGCTTAAAGATGGAGATTTTTGAGTACCACATCTGAATTTAAGTTTTAATCGAAGTTTAATTTCGTTTCGATGGTGGCGGCCGGAACCCAACGGGGAAAAAAAACAAGAGCGACGATGACCACACTGCCTTTCCATCATAAACGTCAAAAACACGAAGAACAATAGGGAATTCTTTTCACAAGACAGTGGAAATCTAGTTTGAATGAATATTTCGGCCCTATGTCCATGGGCCGTCCTCAGCAAAACATAAATATATAGAAGAAGAAAATATATTTCTTCTATATATTTATGTTTTGCTTAGTATGGCCTTAGTTATAGGGCCAAAATATTCATTCAAATTAGATTTTCACCGTCTTGCGAAAATAATTCCCTATTGTTTTTTTTTTTTAATGTTTGGCATGATTCGGCTCATTTCTGTTTTAAATTAAGGTAGGACATTTTATTGTTCAGGCTAGAAAAATCGTGTCAAAAACAAATAAAAACTTCGGATACATTTATTCCATCATCTTCTATCAAACCTTACCTTGAATTTCTGGTTAATTCACATAACAAATTTAATTTTATGCCTCCTTTTGCAAAACCTACTTTTACAAAGAACCGGTTCTAATGAGATTATTTTAAATAATAGCTGTTAATCTTTTTACTCAGTTTCTTCCCTATCATGGCTACTTAGGTTATGCATTCAACTTAGAAATAAGTACCTCTAATTGTCCTGAAAATACCTCTCATAGAGATCATTGGTTTGATACCTTCATCCCAAAAGCAAACTTACAAGGTTGTTGATAATTAGGGATTAGCTGTCGCAAGAGCTGCCGCCACTCGCGGTAGAATTTAAAAAGTTTGAATTGCATCCGGGTGTGAATCTTCTTCACGCAATCCGTCATTACCGGATTACTTCTGGTTGGTTACAGTACATGAGGGAGCATCATCGTTTTATCCCAAGAGATCCCTATCCCTCGAATCGTATAGCTGGAATTGTTGAGGACAAAAGCAGCTGGTCGTTTGTTGTTGTGATATCTGCAACTAGCAAAACAGTCTCATGGATAAATCACAGCGTGCAAACAAGGTTCTTATAAATTAGAAATATTTACAGAATCTGGAAATATTAGGATGGTAAATTTTGTCAAGATGAAATAACCAATTTATGTCATCATCTTTAGTCCAACGTATGGTTAAATCTTTTGACCTTGAATACCACTTGAATCGAACAGTTTGTCGTAACGCACTGTGGTAAGGAGCGACCCGGCTCAATAGTAAACGAAATTCTGAAAAACAGAACTTTGATACTAATAGATACATCAAAAGAATAATATTTTTATGCTTATTTTAAATATATAAGTTTCATCAAATTTAGTTTTAACCATCAAAAGTTACGAGCCTGAGAAAATTTGCCTTATTTTGGAAAATAGGGGGGAAACCCCTAAAAAGTAATAGAATCTTAACTAAAATCGCACCGTCGCATTCAGGGTATAAGAGAACCCTACTATAGAAGTTTCAAGTATGATAACATTAAAACTTTAAACGAACAGAAACTACTCCGTATATGAAAGGGGCTGCTCCCTCCTCAACGCCCCTCTCTTTACGCTAAAGTTGTTTACTGTTTTAAAAAGTAGAGTTGGGAGACAGAGTCGAATTTTAGCGTAAAGAGCGGGGCGTTGAGGAGGGAACAGCCCCTTTCATATACGGAGTAATTCCTGTTCGTTTTAAGTTTTAATGTCGCTCCTTACTTTCGGTTAAAAAAATGTTTTTTGTTTATTTAATCAGTTAAAAGAGAAGATAACACAAAATGGGTATATTCAAACTGGCTTTCAGCCAATGAATTATAGAAAAACGTCGTGTCTGGCCCGATTCTCTCTATTTATGTACAACGAAGGAGCCCTATTGCAGCCATGTCATCAGTTAGCCTACACGAATTTTATGAAAATATTTAAGTGAGGGAAAACATAATTTTAGAAATCTAGGTGTGTTTGGTTCAGTGTTGATTGAACATTTGCCCCCTCCTAAAGTTTTTGAAAAAAAAATTTTTGGTATATTTTTCAGCAACCGATTTCTCCAGGTTTTATTTTTTTAGATACATATTTGTTGTGTAGAGTTTCCATTTTATACGTTTCTTTGAGTTTCCGTTTAGCCATTAAAAAAAAAAATCAGATTTCAATTGCACTGTCTATGGCACTGTGAGTGGTGGTTTAACTTCTCTTTCCTTTAATAAAATGTTCTATAGTCCCCCTGAGATTGATTATACCTACCCTCAGTTATGCCAGTGTCCATATATATCAAAACATACTGAAGTATACTGTATCTATTGAAATAAAAAAGTTGTACCTTCGCCATCTTCTAGCTATTTTGCGTTTGAAAAAACTCCTATCTATAATAGACAAAATGTTGTCTACCTTTAGTAGGGAATACTATATAACTATAATACTATATAATACTATAATACTATAATACTATATAAAAGATTATATCAATTAAGCTCGAAAAAAAATAATCAAATAATAAAAAATAATCGAAATTATGGAAATATTACTGACCTTAAAATGAAATATGAACTCCTAAGTATTCCCTATTGCAGTTCTAAGCTTTCTTATATAGTCGAATATAAGGATGGTCTTTAAAAGATTGTTTACATGTCACAAGGCCTTAATTACAACTAAATATGATAAAATAAACTTTTAATGCAGAATAAACAGCGATCTTTCTCTTAACAAATATGGTAATGCAAGTCTAGGCCTACCCGAAAATGTTCAGAGGTAGGCAATAACAAGAAACAATGATTAAGTAATTTGAAGGAGAAGTACCCAGAATTTTCGGAAAATTTAAGGTGCCAGGGCCCTCTCCCTCTCCCTCATATGTTTGCGTCGAGACCCCATACATTTAAATAATATTGCAAATACTACTTGGCCATGTATTTCCAGCACACGTATAAGGAGAAACGAGATACTTTGGTCGGGGAGGGGAGTAGTTCCGTAGGTCCTCTGTGTGGGCTATATGTGTGCTAGAATTACATAGTTAGAACTTTAAAGGATTGTAAGTTTATTCTAAAGAATCATTAGAAGTATTCAGAGTTCAGTTTTCACTTTTAGTTTTCGGAGAAATTCATTTTTCAGAAGTTTATTTTCTTTATAACCCAGAAATCTTTTTTGGCAATATTTTTGCTTCCTATTGATAAGTATACAAGGATGATTACTCTCTTTAGGTTTGCCTTTTATTCCTATCCCCTCCATTCATATCCCTATCCCATCCTATCCTTTTATAACTATCCCTATTAACTCTTCTCTTCGTTTTACAGAAATCATAGCCTCGTCATCGTCTGATAGAACAGGTCAAGCTATGGATTCAGTTTTTCCATCTTCAATGGCATTTCTTGCCTCTAAAGCAAACGGCTACCCTATGAATATGGGAATGAATATGGCGGCAGGCCATGTTGGAGTTAATAGTCTTGGTCTTGGTATGTCCCATCATCCTCACATGGATACTTTACACTCAGTTGGGTATCATACCGGTAAGTTCCAGAATTTATTAAGCGCAAGGGCCGAATGAATCAGTGATTGATCTGGTGACTAAATCTCTAAATCTGGGTGACTAAATGCTAAAGAAATATCATATAGTCTCAAAAGGATAAAATAAACAAGAAATATGGGTAATTCATTAAAACATAAGGACGTAAACAAGGAATAAAGAATTCGTGTCAATTCACAAAAATTTAGAGATGGGTAGGGGGCAAAATATATTTTTCAGTAATTTGGAGGGGGATGATTTTTTCAATGGATACATAAAAAGGAATTGTTCAACGAACACACCCAAAACAGGTGTGTTTCAAAACCTAGGTGGTACAAGGGGGGAATCAAGGGGCAGAGGACCCTTACCCTCAATTAACGCCACTGAATGAAAGATAATAGGAGTCCGAAAACTTTTGTTTTGTATCGTGGGGCTACTAAGGCATTCTGGGTCTCTGCATCGTCATAAACTACTGTACAAGTTGTGAAAGTTGTTTTTCGATACGTGGTTTAAGTATTATCAATGATTACTATGATATTCGTTCGGGTCACTGGTAGTTCATTGATGTGTACTATGGTATGTATGTATCCATATACATCCCTGTTGGATGTATGTATCTACATGTACCGGAATTATTTGAATGAAATATCTGGGAGTAAAAGCGTACTAGCATATCCAAACAATAGTTTAAATTTGTTTAAACTATTTTTTATATTATATTTTATATTATATTTTTTGTCGTTTATAATATATATATATATATATATATATATATATATATATATATATATATATATATATATATAAATATATAAACATTTATATTATATTTGTTGTTCATATTATATTTTGTTGCTTAATGTTTTGTAGGTTGAAGTCGCTTGCATTTTGTTGCTTTGATATTAGTACTTTTATGTCGGGGTGCCATTCCCGAAATACAGAGGACGGGATATTTCTATTTTCTTATGAAAATACAAAAGAAGAATTTTTCAAATCTAACGTTGGCGTGTTATTCTTCACGGAAAAGACTAAAAAGGTATTTCCCCCTAATTGAAAGTGCCCAAAAAGTACAATTTACACTGCTGGGTGATAATTTAATATAAATAACCAGCACGCGCTCACAGTGACTTCATTTGGGGGAGGAGACTAGGGGGCCGCTGCCCCTTAGATCTTCTAGGATTCTGAGAAGAGTACATTTTAGGGGGGCACTTCTATTGAATAATACCTTTTTTGGTATTTTTGTTGAAAGAATTAGAAAACAACAAATATGGCAGCCCTTGCCATTTTAAGCCGCGTGCATTCTAACCGCGACCCCTCCCGTCATTAAATTTTTGTAAATTGTCGTGACCTTATAGGCATGGGTGGGGGAAACAAATTTGAGGTTGTTAGAGATCCAACTCTGAAAAACCGCCTAACATTTCAATCAAAAATATTAGAAAAATTGTAGGAGAGAGATAATTTATTGATAAGAATTAGAATATACTAAAGGAACTTTTTTTTTTGTTAAGCCTTATGGTTGTGCTGTCAAAGATCTCAGTATTTCAGGCAGAAGAGGTGATTGGTCTGAAGCTCATTAAAAATACAATTTTTGTAATAAAATTTTCTACAGTGTCAATAGTTCACGAAACTTTTACTTTCAAACTAATAATTGAGAAACATACAGAAAAATGTAATTTATTATCAAGAATTAACAGTAATTTGGATTTGACGAGGGTCCTTACTAGAAAATAAAAACACTAGATAAGCGCTGAAAATTGGACTGAACTACGACTAATTGCTAAAAGAAAAACGTCAATTTCTGACCTGAGTGTAGAATCAGGCTTCGCTTTCCATCTGATAGTCATAGCTGATAAAAATTGGACTGAACTACGACTAATTACTAAAAGAAAAACGTCAATTTCTGACCTGAGTGTAGAATCAGGCTTCGCTTTCCATCTGATAGTCATAGCTGATAAAAATTGGACTGAACTACGACTAATTACTAAAAGAAAAACGTCAATTTCTGACCTGAGTGTAGAAGCAGGCTTCGCTTTCCATCTGATAGTCATAGCTGATAAAAATTGGACTGAACTACGACTAATTACTAAAAGAAAAACGTCAATTTCTGACCTGAGTGTAGAAGCAGGCTTCGCTTTCCATCTGATAGTCATAGCTGATAAAAATTGGACTGAACTACGACTAATTACTAAAAGAAAAACGTCAATTTCTGACCTGAGTGTAGAAGCAGGCTTCGCTTTCCATCTGATAGTCATAGCTGATAAAAATTGGACTGAACTACGACTAATTACTAAAAGAAAAACGTCAATTTCTGACCTGAGTGTAGAAGCAGGCTTCGCTTTCCATCTGATAGTCATAGCTGATAAAAATTGGACTGAACTACGACTAATTACTAAAAGAAAAACGTCAATTTCTGACCTGAGTGTAGAAGCAGGCTTCGCTTTCCATCTGATAGTCATAGCTGATAAAAATTGGACTGAACTACGACTAATTACTAAAAGAAAAACGTCAATTTCTGACCTGAGTGTAGAAGCAGGCTTCGCTTTCCATCTGATAGTCATAGCTGATAAAAATTGGACTGAACTACGACTAATTACTAAAAGAAAAACGTCAATTTCTGACCTGAGTGTAGAAGCAGGCTTCGCTTTCCATCTGATAGTCATAGCTGATAAAAATTGGACTGAACTACGACTAATTACTAAAAGAAAAACGTCAATTTCTGACCTGAGTGTAGAAGCAGGCTTCGCTTTCCATCTGATAGTCATAGCTGATAAAAATTTGCCAGGCCCATATATACGAGAAGACAAGAAGAGTTTAGCCTTGGAAAGAAAATCTAGACTGTCAGTGTTAAACATTATTGGTAGTCGTTTTTAGTACCAAATTCAAATTACTACCCATGGCTTAAAACACCCTATCAGTTTCAGTGTTTGTTTTTTTCCCTAAAAATCAATAATTCCATAAGATCAATTTCTTATCCTATTTTTTTTAAGTAGTTAATTAGGACGAATGTAGGGATTTTCAAATAATTTCCTTTTTTGTCGGAATTCGGGATACTTTTTACAAGATGGTCTTATAGCTTCAGTCTCCGATAAAGGTAAAGGTAAAAAGGTAAAGGATACGGCATTAGACTTTACAGTCCGTACCGGCGGTGCTGATCTCCGTTTCTTGGCCCTTCAGCCAGGAAGTGCAATGGGGGGCTGGGGGCCAGCCATCCTGTGCTTTCGCACACCCTTCCTGTTTACCTTCCCCAGATTTCTCTCAGTCTCCGATGGATACTTATGGCTCTGACACAGCTTGAATATCCTCCTTTGACTCCATTTTTTGCAGGCCCAAATAATTCAAGAAAACAGAGAAGAGAAAGAACTACCTTCACCCGGGGACAGCTAGATGTCTTAGAAGCTTTGTTTGGCAAAACTAGATACCCCGATATCTTCATGAGAGAGGAAGTTGCCCTAAAAATTAATTTGCCCGAATCTAGAGTACAGGTAAGCTATGAAGATTATAAATTCATGGCAAAAGGACCACCTCCCGTCCCGCCTGTTAGACTTGTGGGACTGACTCGAAAATTTATATTTAGCAGCTTTTGCATAGTTGTCATTGAAAATTCACTGAGTTCTACTCTGCGGAATCTAACTAATTAAATGTTGGGCCATAATATTTTTTTTGTATTTTTTTAAGTTGAATAAAAAAAAGTTCAATAGCTTAAATATATTTTATAAGTTTCAAAAGAATATTAGATCTGTGTTAAATTTCACAGTTTTATATGTATTTATTTGTTATTAATTTTCATTTATTACAATTATCGTGTCAAAATTGTAAGAGAGTGAACCAGCTATAAGAGAATACATTCACGCTGTATGAAAGGATTTAAACCCCGTCCTATTTTGCGGAGATACATGGCGGGGGACCTCAGGACAGAGCCACCCACCGAAACTTAAATTTTCAAAAACTTATGGACACTTCTTGCGTAATCTTTTAAATATTTGTTTTTTTTATTGGTTCTTATTGGTTTTTATTGGTTTTTTTATTGTTTTTTTTATTTTTTTTATTTTATTTGCTACTTTGTATAGAAACAATTTAAAATGTGCGTCATAAACCCTCGCAAAATAAATTTTAGACAGTAGGGCTGTGATGTCCAAAAGCTGTTATAATATACGATGGAGATTTTACGGGGGTTTGGTGAAACTGAAATTTGTATTGAAAAAAAACTATTATTGAGCAAAAATTATTTGTACAAGTACGTTTTTCATTATAAATTTGAGATACAATAAAATTATACAATAAGTGCATCACCTAACTATTTTTGTGAGTGAAGAAAGAGAATATAACTAAATTAACAAAAAAGGAAAAAAAAATTGATTTCTAGAGATATGGAGAAAAAAATAGAATAGAAAAAAGGGTTAAAGGAATTGAACCAATAGATTGAACTTAGTTTGATGAGGCAAAGTGTAAGTCGGACTCTTATGAAAATGTCACATAAATTCTTTTGAATTACCATGCATTGCAGGGTCCAAACCAGTGCCCTCATATAGAAAGGATTCCTTGCCAGCTAATTAGTTGGAACACATCCAAATTGTTGGTGATTGGCCGATTCAGTTGTATTAATACAACTGAATCGGCCATTAATACAACGGGTGTTATATTCCTCAAAAAGGCTAAAAATCGGTATTAATACAACAGGTGCTATGTTCAAATAGTGAAATTCATAGGAGATCAGAAATGCTAGTAAATATGTCTACAATTATGTATTCCTCAAAAAGGCTAAAAATCGGTATTAATACAACAGGTGCTATGTTCAAATAGTGAAATTCATAGGAGATCAGAAATGCTAGTAAATGTGTCTACAATTATGTATTCCTCAAAAAGGCTAAAAAATGCGTCTATAATTGTCTATTCCTCAATAAGGTTAAAAAATGTGTCTATAATAGTGTATTCCTCAAAAAGGCTAAAAAATGCGTCTATAATTGTGTATTCCTCAAAAAGGCTAAAAAAATCTGTATTCATCAACTCTTGATATTGGTAGAGGAAACTTTGAAAATAAGTTCAATATCTAAGGGTTCATTTTTAAAAAGGGCTTTGACCAAGATTGTATCCAGGATTTTCTTGAGGGGAGTAATTTTGTAGGGGAAGATCAAGTAGCAGATCAAGTAACAAAAAGAGTTACTTGGTAATTATATTGAACGTACTCAATAATTTTGATCTGCAAAATCTGACAAAAACAGGTTTATCTATCTGTATTCGGAGACAATTAGCTTAGCTTCGGTGGAAAAACTATGGGGTAGGCATTGTGATTAAAGACTGGATATATGGGGTTGGTATTTTGGTTGGGCATTTAATATAACGCGTTCTACGCGACCTGCTTTCCAAAATTCTTTATCTTAGTTTCCATACATACGTTTCTGAAGTATTTTATATTTATCTTATATTTTGGTATATTTCATTAGAATTAGCCGTACTTCCCTTTGTGTTCCGAATAATTAATAAGTGCTCAAAAAACTGTACAGTGCGCATCAAAATTTGTTTATATATATTTGTGTTACTTTTTTAAGAGGCAGGGAAAGTTTTCGAAGGGAGGGGACTCAAATCCGGTAACCCCCTCACCAGGATACGCCCTAGCCATGACATATTTTGGATCAAAACATTGACTTCCAAACTTCATGAGAATTAGACAAGATACAATAAAACGGAGCGAGCTATTCGATAAAAGATACCAATTTACGTCATGTTGGCTGCAAATCTTAATTTAATATTATGATACCAAATAATACAATTTCAATGTGTTCACAGATTGTCTTGGCTTAATTTAGTGCCTGTCAAAGTTGGGCTGTTATTCAAAATGTGCTGAACCCTTTCCTAAACGGAAATTTTCTGTATATTTTTGGGAAAAGTCTGTTACGTTGATGGAGAATAAACAGAGCAAGCTAAGAACTTGTGCTTCATACATGTTCTTGTCTTCCAAGGGTGACGGGGGGGGGTCAATACCGATACGAACCCTGATAATTATCCTATTATTCATACTCTCTACTATGTATTTATGCAATATGTAGCTTTTGTCTACTTTTGGGTAAATCCGCAAAGGAATGTATTTTTTGAAAGCTATTTTTTAAGTAGCTGCAAACGTGAAATAAATTTTTTAACTTTAAAATTTAATTTTTAATTTGTGAATTTTTTTAATTTTAATATATTATATTACAGCTTTGATCACTTTAAATGGAAAAAGAACTGTGCCTTTGCAGCAATTACGTTTTTCTAAATTATAAGAAAGTTTTGATAGAAAATTTCAAACCCAACTTTACGTTTAAGTTTGAAATAGTTTGCAAAAGAGTGCAAACACGTTTCTCTCACTGAGGCAATTTTTCCTGCATTAAAAATGGAGAAGAAGTTTTATAGTGTCACATTGCGATCCGTCGGAAGTTGGACTCAAATCGGATCAACTGAAATTCAATCTGCAATAGCAACTCTTATAACAGTTGAAGATTGTATCTTTTGTTTCCTTTGGCTAATCCCCTAATTAGCTTGTTTATCATAACGAAGTGTCCTGCCATTCAACCCCTACCCATCTTTAAATCAGGAGATGACAACTTTGGACACTTTAAACCAGAAGGGTTGCAAATAGTAGCATGATGATTGACATAAAACCAAATTTACCAAGAAAATTACTGTACTTCCTAAATCTGAATGGCAAGTAGCAGCAACACGACCTGTCCCGCTACCCTTTAGAAGAAGCATGTGGCGACCTGGTATGATACAATTGGGGAAGAAAATATTTTATTTTTTTTTTCCAGAATTGGGTAAATAACTACTTTCCGGAAACTTTTTTCATATCCAAAACACTAACAAAATTAACACTAACACCAAATTAACAAACACAAAATTAACTAACACAAAATTAACTAAATTAAATTAACTAAATTAACATTAACACTAGCAAAATTAGTGAAACCAGATGAACTTCCACGAATCAGCTCAATTATCAAATCGAAAAATTGCTGATAATTTCATGACCTAGCTGAACTACTTACTTACATTTACACCATTAAAAAAATTGTCTGGAAAACGACTGTTTATCTACAGGGAATTTTTGAACTTAATCTGGAATTTGAAACCTAGTATGTGGTCGCAGAGAAGAGTTTCTGCTGAAAAGGGTTCCACCGTTGGGACTCGATGTCTGGCTGTTAGCGCCTAACAGCAAATGTTATTGTGAAACTCAAGTTATGTAATTCAAATGTTTAGACCATTGGCCTTCTATGGATCTAAAGCTCAAATTCGGCTGCAATTCGTATAAGCAGTCATTTCTGGAAACTCCTTTAGACGTAAATACTGTTTTAGGATCTTTGATTCCATGTAAAAAAATCATACCCCACCACAGAATGAAATGATTTTGTCATCCTCCCTGACTTTATTTTGAATTTTACCAGTTTTAAGACCTTGGCTTCGAGGTAAAGAAATCGCACCGCACCAGAAAATCTAATGACTTTCAACTCCTTATGCTATTTTAAATTTTACCAGTTTTAGGACCTTTGGTTCAAAGTAAAGAAATGGCACCCGAGCACAAAATAAAATGATTTGTAACTTTTCCCAGTATTGTTTTAGATTTTACATAATGTGCACTTTTTTATTTTATTTTTTTTTTATCTACGAAGTGCAGTTTTTTGGATGGATACGAAAAGATTTTCTTTTGTAAGTTGTTAGTCTAGTAGAGCAGAATGTTTGCTTCAATAGTATCGTTAACTGTGTTTGAGAGAGAAAGGGTTCCTGGGTATAATACCCCTTATCCTGCCAAATGACAAGTCAACTTCATTTTAGAATATATTATGGTGCAATACAAATCGTTACCTTATTTATCACCCCCCCCCTCTATATGGGTCCTATAACTATGGGTATGTTATGGGGAATTAAGTATATATCCTCAACTTACAGGAAAAAGGGCTATATATTCAATAATTGGTTTCTTATTAAAGAATGCCAGCCAAAAAAAACTTTCTTTGTGATCCCACCCGTCTCCCTTGAAACGAGCTCGATCATCTCGAAACCAAGCCATGACTAAGTCCACAGCCCATTCAAATGGGTTGTATAATCTAACCTAAAAATGACGTTAATCCCTCCGGATATGTGGCTATCGATTTATTCTGCTAAACAGTCTGCTAAATCTGCTAAAAAATCTGCTAAATAGTTTATATAGACTGGCAGTGGTTACACGTCCACGAGAATGCCAACTTGCTTCTGGTAGCGGATCTTTTTTTCTGATGACCCATCATAAACCATTCTAACTTTTTTTTTATGTCAAGTAGCTTATGTTTTAGGATGGCAATATGAATTTGCTATAAGACTTTTTTCATAATTTTGGTTCAGAAGAATTTGAATAGAAGTAAAACCGATATTATTCTTAGTTTTCTACTAAATCGCTTTTCCAAGCACTTGACATACTTGAAAAGGGGGTTTCAAAAAAGGGGTGTTATTATTACAAAGTTGTCAATTTCTCAGACCGGAATATTAGCTTGGAGGGTGTACTGAAAGAGGGGAATTGAGTGTTTTCTGAGCAAACAATCAACACTGATTTTCTATTCAATGTTGGCTTTTTGCGGGCGAACAGAAAATTGTCAGAAGAGAACTTTTTAATGGCAAGTGGGAATAAGAAAATATTCGCTTGGTGCCCTAACAAAACAATGGGAACTATGAGAGGGAAATCTTCAATCATCCATTTTCTTTTTCAAGAATAGATAAGACAGGTGTGATGTTGCATATGTTTTTCTTGTTTTTTATTATTTAAAATAAATGGAAATAAATAAATGTTCATTTTTTTATATGCTGCATTAAGTTGACAGTACCAATTACTTGACTAAATGGTTTTATGACTAAATGGTTTAATGGTTACTAATGGTTCGACCGAGTGAAAGTACAAATGTCAAACCTGGTGGATCGAAAATGTAAACAACATTTTTGTAAAACAATTTTAAGTTCACTGGTTTAACTTTTTGATTAAAGCATAAAAATACATTGTTTGATGTACAGTTTAAGTTAAATCAGATTTTGTCTGTCGGTCCATTTCTGAAAATTTTATTGACCTAGATTATCTACTTCTCAAGATTTTGCCATCCCCCCTTTTTTTTGTCATCTTTCGTATTTTTTATATAAAAGGTTTTGGTATCTAACCAATTAATTTACTGCAATACATTTGGTAGACACTGCGGACACCGCTGTATAGGATAACCAGTGTCGTTGATCCCATGCTCATCATTTTGCTTATCTTTTAGTGATGAGCCCACGAGTCAAAAAAAAATTCCTGGGGCTATTGAAAGAAGGGTAAGAGAATATCAAAAATATCGTTAAAAAGTTCGATGTCATGAATTTTTACTTAAGTTTTCTGCACTCCCAAATTTGTCATCATGTATGGCGCTATGACCCTCTAAATCTAATCAAATTATGTATGAGAAGCAGGTGCATATTCACACAAGGGGTTTTTGATCCTGTGGCTCCCCCTCTCCCCTAAAACCTCGAAATTCTCATGATTGTTCCTTTAATCTCTCATATTTTCTGAAGAAGGCACATATTCTAGGTTTTTTCCCCTCTGTCCCCCCATGCCCGAAATAACGTGCCCCCATCGAAATAATAACTATGTATGTGTCTGGTAAGATGGGGAATGTATTTAAAACGCAAAGGTCATCTGTTTTTCCTCCTAAACTCTTAAGAAGAAACTCGAAGAGCGTTCCTAATGGTAGAAAATTGAGGAAAAATTGGAAAATAATGGGCTGTTGGAAGATAGCACAGAAAAAGGTAAGCTATAAAAAAAAAAAGATATTTTGACTTGACAGACTTAAGCCTATTGTCATTACCGACAAATATAGCAAAGAAATAAAGAAAAACAAAGAAATAAACTAAGCTTAAAGTTGAGATTAATAATACCTCTTAAAGTTTGGTCTTTGAAAGTAGGCTCGTATGAGAGGAGCTGAAACTAACAACAACATTTTTTTTTACCCTAGTTTAACTTTGATAGAATCTAATTTCCAGCCTTAAATATTTTTGCCTTATTTCTTGTTATAGATTGCTTCTAATATTTCATCTTCTTCTTCCAGGTGTGGTTTAAAAATAGGCGAGCTAAATGTCGACAGCAAGCACAACAACAAACAACAATCACAAACAGTAATCCTAGCAGCACTTCAGCAACTTCGGTTGCAAAAACTAGGGTAAAGAAGCTCAAAACTGAGCCGATGAGTCCTTCTGCTCAACCAACATCCACAACAGTTGATAAATCAAGTCCTCGTGAGCCAGCAACGAACCAAAGTCCAGCAACAAGCCCTTCCTGTACACCTCCTTCTTCACTGACACCATCAAACTTAAGTCAGTCCTCTGATGCCAATAATCACTACCCATTCTGGGGTACTTATAGTCATATGTCTGAATTCCATACACCTGCTTCAGCATGCCGAACACCGTATTCAGCAAATCGTACTGCTCATGCTTCAAGCACAGGGATAAATCCAACTACCTGCTATCCCCAAGGATACGGGGCAACTGCTGCTATGTCATACTATCAGAATATGGGCATGGACTATATAACCTCATCTCAGTTTAATATGCCAGTGTCTGGGCATGGACTTCATCCTGCAGCTTGTAATCAGGTTAGTAAAAATACAGCTATTACTCGTTAAGACTAAGTTTCGTTTATTAAACATTAAGGAGTTTGATTATTTTTTCCTCTTTGTGTAGCAGCAAGGCTGTCCAAGTAGATTTTTACAACGGGGAAGGGGCAACGCGGTCAATTTGTGGGACAGGGATGAGAGAATTTACCCCCCCCCCTTATCTTCTATTCCCGAAGGTTTCTAAAAATATCTTTGTTTCGGGGGGAGGGGAGGTCAGTTGAAAAGGAAAGAAAATAATCCCCCCTCCATTCTAAAAAATGCATTTCCCCTATAGATTCTCACGAATTGATGCCACAAGGACCGACAGAAAGGAGAGAGAAGTTTTTTTCTACTAGGGTATTTTTTTTTTAATTACAAATTTGCACCCTCCCGAGCATCGATTACTATCTTTACTGAGGTTGTAGGTTCTTAGCTGTTAGGGAAGGGGTTTTTGGCCAAACTTTTTTGGAATAACTTCCTGTAATCACAATATATTTTTTTCAAGTTTGCTTGTGGATTTCATTGTTTTTCTTAAAATTAGTTTGTGTGATCTCTTAGAAAACCATTAAAAGTACAGGTTTTAAAACGTGACTTATCAATGATCTTGAAAAATCCCTTTTTACAGCTCTATTATGTATAAGTTTTTATTCGAAGCGTCAACTAGATGTTAAATACTGTGCATAAACGTCCCCCCCCCAGAAATTGCTTTCTGATTGATATAGCAAAAGTTACCATATTAGAATCGTAATTGAAATTCAAATCAAGAAATTATGAAGAAAATGTAAAAATATATACTGCATATAATCCAGTGGTGCAAATTCTCGAGAATGTAATTTTGGAGGGGAGTCTGAAAGCATAGGGGTGGGGTAATTTTTTTGTTTCTCCAATAATATCACAGAAAAAGTATTTTCACGTTTTAGGGGGAGGGGAGATATAGGAGGAATTGCTTCCCACCTCCTACCCCATTACAATTGACGCCCCTGATGCAATGCATTCCGTACCATTTGATCTATAGCCTCAGGGTAATCTTGAAATCCTCTTTTAACGCCAGTTGTTTTCCTTTAATGTATCGGACTTCTCGATAACATACCACTTCTTCTTCCTAATTTCTAACTTTCTTTGCTCTCTAATCCAAAGAAGGGGCGTCTCCTTCCTTAATTTTTAAGTTATCTTTAAGTTTTTAATTTTATGTTTAAGTAATCTTTAAGTTTTTAATTTTTAGGTTTAAGTAATCTTGTCCTTCCTTCATCTTTAAGTTTACGCATATATTTAAATTTGGTTTTTTGAACCCTGGTAAAATTATCTATTATCGAAAAGTATCGCACTTTTCGATAATAGCCTATACCATTTTTTTTTTCCTAATTTCTACCTTTCTTGGCTCTCTAATCTCCTTCCTTATTTTTAAGCTTTTAATTTTTAAGTTTACGTAATCTTGCCCTTCCTTAATCTTTAAGTTTATTCATATTTTTACATTTGGTTTTTGAACCCTTGTAAAATTATCTATTATTGAAAAGTATCGCACTTTCCGATAATAGCCTATACCATTTTTTCTTCCTAATTTCTACCTTTCTCGGCTCTCTAATCTCCTTCCTTAATTTTTAAGTTTTTAATTTTAAGTTTACTTAATCTTGTCCTTCCTTAATCTTTAAGTTTATTCATATTTTTACATTTAGTTTTTTAAACCCTTGTAAAATTATCTATTATCGAAAAGTATTGCACTTTTCGATAATAGCCTATACCATTTTTTCTTCCTAATTTCTACCTTTCTCGGCTCTCTAATCTCCTTCCTTAATTTTTAAGCTTTTAATTTTAAGTTTACTTAATCTTGTCCTTCCTTAATCTTTAAGTTTATTCATATTTTTACATTTAGTTTTTTGAACCCTTGTAAAATTATCTATTATCGAAAAGTATCGCACTTTTCGATAATAGCCTACACCATTTTTTCTTCCTAATTTCTACCTTTCTTGGCTCTCTAATCCAAAGAAGGGGCGTCTCCTTCCTTAATTTTTAAGTTGAAGTATTCTTTAAGTTTAATTTTTAAGTTTAAGTAATCTTGTCCTTCTTTAATCTTTGAGTTTACGCACATTTTTACATTTAGTTTTTTTTTAAACCCTTGTAAAATTATTCAGCGCCCTTTAAGAGAGTAACTTATCATTAATGATTTGTTAAGAATCAGCCCTTTGTAGTGGCATGGGTACTTGTCTATTATATAAAACACACTCGAGAAGTGAAGTTTGGTTAATGCTAATGAAAAAAAAAATTATGGTGAAAATAGAATACTTTAATAGCCAAATTTTGAAAACTACAAGAGTACAAAGTCATGGTGTGTCCATTGACGCAGTGTTTTGTTTTGGGCAACAACCCCTTATCCTGGAAACATATAATTGCCTGATCTTCGGTCCTTGGCAAATCCCAAATCTTAATTTGAACATCCATGTTGAGACACTATATTCTATCACTAGTCAAAGCAAATTAACCGGTGTCTTCAGGAAACGCGTTGATAATGAACTAAAATGAACTAGGTCATGAATGGCGTTAATAATGAACTTTTCTTTAGTCTTTGAGACAGTCAGTCGATACCGAAGCTCCCAATTTGATAATTCACAATTGACCTTCACAATTGTGCTAATAAAGTATTCTATTTTCAGCAAATTTTATTGTCACCATACTTCATATCTCGACTGTGTTTTATATAATAGACAAGTACCGGCATGTTATGTGGAATCTGTACTTAAATAAATGAATTCTTCATTTCAAGGGGTGGTAAAGATTTTAAATACTAAAATATCTAGACTTCTTTAGAATTTCATTTTCCTATGTATATCGCACAATTTTGCCTCTCCACGACAACCTCTGAAGAACATTCGGCCACGTGCGAAGCAAAGTTGTGCCCACTCGTGTAGCCTCCCTCTCTAGGCATCTGCCAAGCGACGTTTTTTCCAGTCTACATCTACTAATGCCGAGGGTAACCAAACACCATCATGAGGGAGCATTATATCGCCTTTGCGGCACATATGGCCCGAATATCACAATCTACTACTTCGAATTCTCTAAACTATCAAAGATTGTTTTTTTTTCACGCAGGAAGGTTTTCATAATCCTATCAGTCCCAGAATGTACCCAGTACCCAGAATGTGCCGGAGGCAATATCGTTGAAAATTTGTATTCGTTTATAACGTTATTTTGTCAATGCCCATATCTTGCATCCAGACATATTGCACACATTACCATTACCCCTGATTAAAAATAAAATCAATAAATTGGGGAGAACGTGCAATAAACAACACTTCAAATAATCGATTCCATCACATTTTTTTAACTTTTTATAGCCTAAAAATAAACTTGAAAAACTGGTTTTCTTCTTCCACATATCAAACTTCTTGATCTCTTGCAACTTTTTCTTTAAAATTATTCTGCAGATTATAAATTTGAATTACAAAAGCTCAGGTTCAAGGCTATTGATAATACTTTAGATTAACAAAAATCCCTTTATTTGTGTTTTTGTTTTCTAAATTTCTTGATATTGTCAAGTGAAAGACCATGTCTTGCCTGCAAACGACTTTCAAGTTAAAGCGGATTAAACTGATGAGATCTGGTCCACCCTTTTGTTCAAAGATCATTTTCAAATTTTCCGCTTGAAGGTCAGACGACCTAGCTTGGCGTCCCGTTTTCCACCTTACTTAACCCATCTTTTCAAATCAACAAAATAATAGTCCACGACCGACAAATTCGCTACTCCGATTAACGGCTGATTGGTTCTATTGGGGGATTAATAGTGGTGAATATTTGCTGCTACTGTTTTGAACGGGACTCTGTTTTCAGGTTGTCTATCATCAATTGACTGATTTCTTGCTAAATTTGTCGGCTGTCACTATACTTCCTATCCTTTAAATCTGAATTACAATAGTTTATAGACCGGGGTCTCGACTGGGGTCCAAAATAGAAGCTATAGGTAAAAACTTCTTTGGAAAAATAGCAAAATATATTCTTCGGCTTCATTCAATTCGTCTATGGGACTATGCAATCGAATACAAGCACATTGTAAAAAAAGCAATGTTTAATATACAAAAGATGAAAAAAGGATATTTTCCTGCAATATCATAGTATAATTTTTGCTAAATTTTGACAGTCTAATAGCATGATCTTATAAAAATATATTTTTTTATATTCTAGCCAAGCATGCTTATAAGAATATTTTTTTTCTGGGAAGGAGGCAATCCAAATTTAAGGCTAGCACATGAATAACGTACGCAGAAAGCGGGTCTCCCCCCCCCGTCTCGAAGCCATGCCTTCTTAGAAACTTCTGGGTGCTTCTTAACCCGTCCATAATATAAGATGTTACGGTGAATGTCCGAAACCTGGTTAATGTCGACATTCACCAGTGAATGTCCGAAATTCTTATTTCTCTGATGGTATTCAATTAGCTTTGCGAGTGAGGTTTTCAGTCTTATACAAGCTATGATGGTAAAAGTTAGGTTATGTTATGTTAGTTTAAGTTAAATTTGGTTATAAATATCAGAAATGGGTTAAAAACCTAAGCTAACCCAACCTATCCTATCCTCTCATCATCAAATGTTGTATTAAATTGAAAAAGTTGACTGGCAACACTGACTAAATTGAAGGAGAAAAAAAGGTATAATGCCCCCCGTCGTCCCACAAAGCTTAGTGGCGTCAATTAATGTAAACTAGGGAAGGGACTATTTTTTTAATGGAGAGGATAAATTATTTTATATATATATATATATATATATATATATATACGCCATTGGCTCTTTAAATATTATTTTCACCCCTCCAACCCTTTAATTAGTGGAATTTTCTACCTTCTGGATGGGGAAGGGCAAGCGCCCCTAACACCTCACCTCACATCCGCCCCTATTCACGCACATAGGAATAATCACTGTGATGTACTTATCTGGTATACCATACAAGGGTAAGATCTGTACTAAAGTTGTTTTATCAGGTGAATCAAATGCCTGTAAAATCTATATAATTGAGATTAAAAGGGAACGGATAATTTTTTAAATTAAATCCTTCTATTAAAGTGAATTAACTATTGTTTTTTTTTTCAATATGTGAGAACATGATGCATGAATTTCGTGGTATATCATTATTTGAAAAATTTGCCGCCTTCAAAAAATTGTATCGTTTTGATCATTGATTTTTGAAAACAATAATTTCGGTATCACTCTTTTCCAAACCTCTTCGAACCTAAAACCCTTACATGGACTCTACTGTGGCAAATGCGTCTCCCATGACCCCCCCTTAATCCTTATGGATCTAGAGATAGCCTTAGCTATATACTTGACCACGTTGATTTTAAATAGCGATGAAGACCACACTGCCTTTCCATCACAAACACCTAAAACAACTAGAACAATAGGGAATTTTTCAAGACCATGGGAAATAAATTAGAATTAATATTTTGGCGCTGTATTTCAACCTGGTTTAACTTCGCTGAGGTAAGGATTCTGGGATTGTTTTGAAAAAATGTTCATTTTAGTTTTATTAATTTTATCCTCTTGTAAGTTGTTTTTTCTTATATATTTTTGTATTGCCGAGGACGGCCTTGGACATAGGGCCGAAATATTCATTCTAATTTGTTTCCCACTGTCTTGGGAAATTCCCTATTGTTCTTCTTGTTTTTGGTGCTCGTTGATTTTTTGTTCAAGTTGGTATTATGAATCTGCTGTTGATGAGAAATAAGTAAAAAGAAAAAAAAAACATACAAACCAATAGAACCATTAGCATTTTGAACCTAGCCTAGGGCTATAGCTGGCCCCGTTTGGGAGACTAGGATGCAATTGTAATTATAGCAGCCACCATAAACGAAAACCCCATCCCGTTGAATGGAGTATTGAATGGGACTGCTCTTTTTTTTTATTATAATGGTTAGTTTAGAGGAGGCAACACACAAGATTGTTGCCAAAATTTTTGCCAATTTTTTCGTTCAGGTGTAATTATTAGGATTCTATAGGATCATGAAAGTGTGAAAAAGTATGCTATTTTGGAACCTTCTTCATTTCATAAGCAGTCCTAATAGTTCTTATGTAACTATTCTGTTCAATAACTAATAATATGATCCTTGTATCTAAAGAAATTATTGTAAATGTATATTTTGTTTGGAATGTTATTTATACATGTAATCATTGGGACTAACCCTGAAAACTGCAAATACAGTACATGCAATTATGCGCCACAGGGGCCATGATCCCAGTTAGAAATATAGTGAGTTATATCACAAAACCAAGACCCTTGAAATACCACATAAACAAATCTTAAAAAAAGTATCGTTATTTGTAATGACTGAAAGCCTGAAGGATTGTTCGATGAAGGGGGAAGTCCCCCTCTTCGATAAAATGTGAGAATCAGGTACCGCTCTAGCCGTAAACAAAATGAATATAATAAACTTGACTCATGAAATCCTATGTTATCGTGGGTCATTTCCTATTGGCTCAATATGATCACCAATAGAGCCGTTCCTAGGGGAGGGAGCAAGTGGGTCAGCTGCCCTGGGTGCCACAGCTTGGGGGAGGCAAGAGTGCCACCACGGCTGGAGGGTTGTGGCTTGGGGATAGTCAACTTTGATTAAATTTTTCACTACGATTCGTCTTTTTTGCTTATATTTTAGTCGGGAGGAGGGTTTTGTAATTGATTTTTCCCCGGGCGTCACCAACCCTAGGAACAGCTCCGCTCGTAATAAGATACTTGACCTTTTGTTTAATTGTGGGGTTACTCAATTGCATTTAGCTCGTAAATAGTAATTTCTCATGCATTAGCATTTGACAATGACTTGAACAAGTATGTACTCAGGAGTTTATGGGAGAAGAAGTAAATTCGTCAAACCGTCATCAAATTCGTCAAAAATGATCAGATAAAAGCCATTCATAAGAAAAAGGTAGGAAAGAGCAAAAGAATTGTTACATTTAAGGAGTCCCCCCCCCTCCGTACGTTTACTCCTGATCCCCAGTTATCCACTTCTATTCGAAAATAATAATAAATTCCGTTTCGCGAACACTTGGAAGCCAAGTTGTTTGTAACGGTGGAACATACTACTAAATTACGCAGACACTTTTCCTTTCAGTGAGGCCTATTTGTCATAGCCGTTGTCACTGCATTTGTTTACATTAGCAGATCTTGCACAATCAAAGTGAGGGTCAATCTATATCACAGTGCTTTGATACAAAGGGGGTTGGTTTGCTCATTCACAACGATCGGGAATTTAATATTGGGGTAACATCTCTATTTCGTGGGATCGATTATCTACCCATTTATTGCCGACAAATATGTCGGAAAACAGGGCCTGCAATTGATGTATTGTAGTGCCCTGCCTTCTTTTCATTTTTTCCGGGCAGTCAGCAGTTAAAAATCATTTTTCACTTTATGGTATTTGGGCACACTTTCTGTGCCTCTTCGTTTAGCAGGTTTAGACACCTGGGGTGGTAACAAGGAACTCCCAGGAGTTTTCTTGTCAAACGGTTAGGGGGTATTTTAGATTGATTATGACTTTGATTGTACACCAGGGTAGCTTGTGTCATAAATATAAGACTAAGATAGTGATAAAAGGTTAGTTCAGCAGAAAAGTTGGCTAATTAACAGGCCATGACTTTACCTTTTTTGTCAAGGTTTTGGAGCAAATGAATAACTTGTCTGTATGGATGTAGCTACGCATTTTCTTTTGTCATGGCGTCTAAAAAACTTCAAATAGACAGGGAGAGAAATTTGAAAAATATAGATAGCTCCAAAACTGTAAAAATCATTGGGATCCGAGTTAGAAGTCCCCTTTACTCAGGATATTGGATTATGGGCTTGTCATCCAGTAGCATCAATGCATGGAAATTTTGGAGGAGGAAACCATTTTTAAAATCTAGGCGAGCAATTTTAACGAAAAAGTTTTTTTTAATGAAAATATCTTTCAAAAAGTATGTTCAAAATTTAGGGGAGGGGATGAAATCTAGAGTGTCCTGTTAGCTTACATAAAAAATGTAGCTCAATGATTAAATGACGAGATGGAACCTGGATTGAGAAAGCAATAAGTCTCATGAAGACGTTCATGGTAGTAAACAGCAGGTTTGACCGTAACTCTAAATTAGAAGATAGCTAGTAGCCAGGGCCGTATCCTGGATTAATTTTGGGGGTGGGGTGGGTATTACAAAATACTTTTTCGGGGAGGGGGGTTACAAAAAAAGGACTTAAAAATGCTTCAAAAATTTTTTTATATTTATTTTTGTTAGGTTTGTACGAGTCGAACAAACATTTGGGGGTGGGGTTTCAATATCCCTAAGCCCCCCTCCTTGATATGGCCTTATTAGAAACAAGCGTTATTTATGGATATACCTGTTTTTATATTGATTTTATAAGAACAAATGTAAGCTTGATTAAGTTAAAAGTTACCCAAATAGAGCTTTTAGCAAAAAAAAGAATTTTACATAATTTCATAGAATGAGCAAAAATTACTCCCAAATAGGCTGCAATGCTTATGAAAAGCAGACCTTCAAATTGAGCAGCTCTGGGAGAACTTTAGCGAGGACTGTAAGACCCCATGCATGAGTATTCAAAATTTTGCAATTGGTTCCGTGATAAAGGGGATTATGGGTACTTATTTCGTCTGGGGTGTTTTTTTCCCTGGAGGTGATGATATCAGACCAGTGATCGTTGAACGTTAGGATTGGAGTCGTTCAATTGTAATTTTAACCCTTTATCCATCATTTCTAACCTTTTTGGAAGATACATTATCTTTTTCGTTCTTTTTTTTTGTTTGTGATAAAATCATAAATTACTTTTTATTTATTGAATATTTAAATGCTGGAAAGTGGTTAGAACATACAGCCACCCACAAAATTTTGTTTTTATGTGGCTCTTGAATTTCTTCTATAATGTAGTTGTGTTCTATTATTTTTTCTGAATAAAAATATCAAAAAAATATAACAAAAATCTACCTATCCTGTGTCCTATTTATTATCGGAAAATATATTTTCATCGAGTGCTATTTTTGCTAGAATAGGGCAACAATTTCCTCATGCAAAAAAATTTTGAGGCACTACCACAAAACATTCTTTTATAGCGTCCCAGTTTTAGAGATAATAGCATCCTTATGTTGTGTATTCGTCCCTAAGTATGCGCAAAATCTATCCAGAACCAATACTGATCATTTTTAAGCTTTATTTGACCTTTTGACCGTTTATTTAACCTTTTTTTCATTCGAAGCTTTGCTAATTTAAGCATAGAAATCTGTAGCAATGCACCAGCTATTAAAGAGGTGGCTACGAAATTTTTTGGGATATGGAGGGTGCCTTCAATGCCAAAGGAGAATCTAGGCTTAAATATTTAACATTTTTATTAGATGCTATTTGATCAGTACCGAGAAAAAAATATATCCCTTTTACCTCCATTAATTTGGAGGAATGCATTTCAAATAAAAGTGCAGTGTGGTAGGGTGATGAGTACATCCCCCCCTAATAATAAGATTTATTAAAATAACTTACTTTGTAACATTTCAAAACTAAGAACTGAAAATCTTTTTTCGAATTTTTAGAGCTACCCTTCCCTAATCTGTAAAATTGCTAAGGTATACAATTCTTTAAGGGATGATCACCAGTCTCAGAGCACAGCTAGGTTTCAACTAAGTTCAGTTGTGTTTCAAAGAGCTTGGTATGAGGGGGGGGGGTATACGAGCAAAACGTAGCATACTTATATTTACACAACGTATTTACATAATATGTGCCGTAATAATATTATACACTTGCAACATATCCCTTCTTTTCTACTTTCATTTTCAGTAAATTTGAACTTCTCACTTTGAGCTCGAGAATAACCTGGTTAAAATAATTCCACACTCATTCACAAAACTATTCGTCAAAACTTAACTTTTCAAAACTATTTTCTTCTCAGGTTTGTTTTGATCTAAACTAAGAGTCAGAGCAGTTTTTGTTCTCCTAAAAATAAAAGTTCTGTTTTTTTTATTTGTCTACTTATTGCAATAATGTGCGATGTATTACGGGATGTAATATTTGTTTTTAATATTTAAAAGTAAGGGAAAACAGTAGCAATTTAGGTGGACTGTCGGGATGATGATGATCCTTAGCTACAAGTCAAGCACAGATGAAATTTGTGCTCACTAGAAATAGAACCTATTTCAATAATTTTTATCTTTTAAAATTCAATTCGTTTTGTATTATCATTGCTTAATTTAGTTCAAAATAGGTTGACTTCTAACAATTAGATTGCTTCAAGTGGTGTTTTTTTTTTTTTTTTTATTAAAATGATAGAGTTGATCTGCATCATAGGCTACTGAAAATTTACAAATTGAAGTACTGAATGTCTAATTTTTCGCTAATTGATTTTTATTTTACTCTTGCAAAATCGCATTGAGCTCCTTAATATGACGTCGATTTCAAACTAACAAAGAATCGATTTGTTGAAGTTCTACATTTCTGAAATTCTTTAGAATCTAATTTCTGAGCTAATTAATCTTTTACTGATTATGTCTTGAAAATGTATCTCCATTTTCATATTCACAAGTTTAGTTAATCCAATTGCTTACATAGCGGAAATTCAATCTTGGTCAGTCTGGATTTATCAGCCTATCAAATTTTGAATAAAGAGTCAATAAAATTCTCGCACCTATTCACATCCATAGTGTACACCTTAGCACCATGCCGTGTAATCCTAATCTCATCTTGGCCTGTAATCTGTGTTGGTATGTGTACACCTAGTGTGACAAATAATTGTACACAACTTGTCAATGGGTTTGTACTTTTGATCCGTGGAAGTACAATTGAAAGATTTGGAGGATTAGAAAGCCTGGCGGGTAGTCTGTATTCTCTCTCGCTATTAGAAGGCCATTTTCGAAACCAGCCGTCTATATAAGACTCTTTTCAAGTTTAAAGCCTGCAATTGTCGTTTCAACGAACGCTTGGTTGATTTAAAGGAACTAAAAAAAAAATAAAAAAAATATAATAATGTTGAGAATAGACTTTGCTACAGTCGTACTCAAAGGCCTCGATGAATCTTCCCTATTTTCTTTTCTTCCGTTTTTGTATTTTTACAAAATCCACTTTTTGTCAAAAACAATGTATGACAGGGACATAATTTTTTTGGGGGCAGGAAGAGGAAACTGGGCCCCAGACCCCAGTTTGCCCCTCCCTGGCAGAGAATTTAGAGTCTTTAAAATCTTGTCAAAACTAAAATAGGACTACATAATTCAAGCATTCATAAAAATATATCCGTTTTCTTTAGTACACCTATGCCTTTATGGTATTATATGGCTCATTTTTCATACTTCACTGTCATTTTCACTTGACTTGGGAAAATTGGCTTCGACTTTGCCAGTGGCGTGGTTGGAGGGTTGGGCAGTTCCTCCCCCAATTATTGGTAGAAACAAATCATTTTTTAACCCAAATCCCTTGACTCTCCGAATATGTACCCCTATTGCCCCCCCCCCCCCAATAAAAATGCTGAAGCTACGCCCCTGAGCTTTGCCTCCTCCCGTGATTTCGACGACATTACGCCACTGATGTGTGAACAATATTTTTTACCATGAATTTTTAACTTGCATTTACCACAAATATGGTTCGATTCCACTTTCTAGTGCTATTTTGAAGGTAAAATTCAGATAATTCCGTCACATTTTGAGAATGAGCTCCGAAAAGCCAAAAATCATCCTTTTTGGGAATCTGGATTGGGGAAAGCTTAAAAATAAGACGTCCTAGCAGGGGGTATGGATGGAGGGTATAAGGAGAGATTTTAAGGGAGTAGAAAATTCATGGGGGGGGGGGAAATTAACAACGAATTTTCTTAAGAGATTGAAGCAAAAGTGGGCAGAGCTCTAATGTCCTCAAGTGGCCTGGCGTAACTATGAATGTAGCATCCCAAGTGGGTGGTAGGGATTTGTATACGATAAAAATAGCCATTGTTTTAAACAATGCCGTATCCAGTATTCATGATCGGATGGAGGGGGTGTTTTTTGGGCAGGAGAGGCAGAGAAAAACTTAAAAATCGCATCAAATATTTGTTTATATACATCTGTATTAAGTTCCTATGAGTTGGACAAACATTCTGGGGGGGGGGGGGGCTACCCCCTCGGATACAGCTTGGTTTTAAAGTAAATAGGACATTTTTCAAAAGAAATTTAAGAATGTTGAGTCCTTCCCCTGCCTGTATGCTCGGCTTTTTAATGCGAAGCCACGAAATGCACTAGAAATGATCATTAAAATTACTCTTGTGTAAATTTCCTTTTCTTTAAAATGCTACACTTGTTTTTTTCTTTCTATTTAAACCGATGAAATTTAACAAGGGAGGTTATCTAATTATCATTATACATACTTTTAAAGATGATTAAATTTTTTTGGAGGGGGGAATTCGAGTCAATCCTGCTGGAATAGGGCATGCGTCAGTTTTTTTTACTGGAGGATCAGGATGTTCGTTAGTTTTTCCCTTGAAGGGTGTCTACAGCTGCCAAATTACTGACTGGGCTATTTAAAATGACAAACAGTGAAAGAAAAAATTTTTCATGTTACCAATTCATGGACCAAATTCTTGGCAAACTTCTATGCAAAAGTAAGAAAGTGACAGTTTTGATATACTAAAGCCTGATCCATCTCAAGAAAATACTGCCCAGTGTCAAGATGTGCCTGAATTTTGACACTTTTCCCAAACTAACATAAGTCATATAGGCTATTCGTAAGATGGCGATAGCTACTTCTGCTGTGCAGCACAATTGTATTACAAAATCGAGGTGCCATCTTCAGATCACTTGGCCTGGTTGACTATGTTAATTTCTCAGTGTTTGTTCTAGGGTTCAATAATAATAATTATAAGATATTTCAAAGTTTGAAAAATAAATTTACCGAAATTGGGGCAAATTTATGATTTCAAACGACCTAAGCATTGAAGCAACCCACAAGTGTAGATCCATCTTCCGCATGAATAAATATTGTCCTTTCTTTGGTTCAGCTATAACCAATGCTTTACCTCGCGAAGTTTCATAAGTTACTTATCAGAAAAGCCTACATAATCCTTAATTATCAGTCCAACTAATGGAACTACTTGTTCACCATCCATTTTCCCAGAAGTAAAATTTGAGTTTGTACTAGCAACTTTAAGCATTCTCTCTTTACTGTTAAACTCCATAACTTCCCCTTTTCTATCCTACTTTCTACGTATTTCTTGCAACTTCTATCCTTACAAGGATGGAGGCTACGCGTCGAAACTATTGATAGATTAGGTTTCTTTTTTAACTGTTATTTCCTATCCCAGAAAATAGCCTCATACGAATAGTTATTGGCATTGATTTAACACCATTATGACCAACATTTCACCTTGTGAAATTGTAGAAATAAATGACCATAAAAGCATACTTAATCCTCTGTCAAAAGATGAATAAATGAAACAACTCGCCCATCTCTAAGGACCATCTATTTTCCCAGAACTAAAATTTCAGTTTTTAATATCAACTTTAAGCATTCCCCTTTCTTTGTCCAACCCCATCAAATTCTCAGAGGGAAGGGAATTATTGAATTGTTCTATTTTACAACAAAGATGATTCTAAACAATAAACGTACAGCATGGATACAAACGAATGAATTGGTAATTGAAACTCTTAGCTACACTTAGTGAATCTTCCCATGTTGTGATTAACAGATTAGTCTCGGCTCAAGAAAGATGAGCAGGCAGGTTTGTAGGAAAACGAGTAATAATACAAACTGGTGACATCTGTCCATGGGCGTTTCTATCGGCCAGGGAAAAGCAAGCATGCATGCGCGGAATTTTTCCAGGGAGATATGTAGTTGGAGCAAAAAATAAATAAATGATGGTCTAGACTGAAATTGCAGG
This sequence comes from Artemia franciscana, assembly GCF_032884065.1. Lineage (NCBI taxonomy): Eukaryota > Metazoa > Arthropoda > Branchiopoda > Anostraca > Artemiidae > Artemia > Artemia franciscana. The sequence goes on along the minus strand of NC_088870.1, from coordinate 8,753,498 downwards.
AGTTTATGGATTTTGAGAGAGGTTGTGTGTGCTTACCTGAGAGAAAAGACTCCCATGAATGTAAAACAGCCAAATTATATCTTAAAAAGTTGCATGACACAGGTTGATGAAAAACGTGCGGTCAAACTGGTATTTAAAGTTGCTTGTTTTCAATCTGCCCCCCTTAACTTTATTTCACAATGGGGCAAAAGGTTGCCAAGAGTATCACTAGTTATGTTTATAAGAGTATGTAATTTTAATTCTGTTACATATACACTGTGAATCTGGCCCATCAATTTCACAAGTCAACAAATAGGTACAGATTTCCTGCAAAATTGTAGTTTTACTTATTTCGCTACGAGTTTCACTAATCAAGAAATAAAAAGTAAATATTTTGTATTCTATTCTTTTCTATGTTGTCAGTTGCGGTTCAGTTTCTGGTGAAGTCCAATGATATAAAATTGCAGTGATGCTGAATATTTTTCAAGGATTTCCAAATGCTTTTTGTCCTTTCTATTGGAATGACTTTCTGAAAAAAATTTAGTCTTTATCACAGTATGATGTTTTCCGATGACGAATTTTGCACAAGTAAAAACTGTTTTTGGCTAAAATTCTGGCGGCTCAAAAACAACGGAGCTATTAAGCTATTTCGGTCAAAAACTTTGCTCCATAGGGAGAGCCATTTTAAAAGTTACTTGTTTACCAGGGGCACCAATTAGAGGGTAGGTATGGGGGCAGTAGTAGTGAGTTGTATATACGAATTGAATTCTCTGTAAGTCACTCTTTTTTTCATTTTTGGTTTAACAGTTTGTCAAACAATAGAAAATCCATTGTGTATATACAGTTCAGGGTACGTATTTGCACATTAGTGGGCGGGGTTAAGTTTATTTTCACCGCCAAACGAATGCTATATTTGGATTCAGGATGAATTTTCATTCTGTCTATTTCTTAGCTATCTCATTAGTGAGTTAATCGAAAAATTTATCGAGCTATTCTAGGTGTTCAGTTAGTAGAGCTAGTATGAGGTCGTCCCGGAAGTCATGCCCAAAATTATTTACTGAGAAGTTCTGTATTTAATTGTAGCTTCTAATAAATGAAATAGCTTATGCCCTATCTTGGATATCTATGAAATCTTCTTCTTAAACCGTACTTCAAAAAAGTAAGAACAAAAACTGACGTACCGAACAGTTTTCTGTTACTCGTCTCTCCTGCGAAATTTATGTTGTACAACATAGCGGCTTTTGTAATACCGCAGCTGGACACCAGAATACTCAGCAAAGCTCAACCTTATTCCTGTAATTTCAGTAGTCCAAAATTTCTTCAAAATAATTTCTTGTAATGTCAACTTTTTTTTATTAATGAAATATTTCGTGGCGTATTCATTCATCTTTAAACTTGACAGTCACGCATTAAATACATTAGATAATGAATGAATATTTTAGTTTCATCTATTGTGTGCAGAAAGCCTTTCTTAGCTACAACTGCCATTTTGTCACCTAATACTAGCAATCGTATCCCTGCTAGAGCTCATTAGCTACCCCAGGATTAAAAAAGCACAACACAAACATAATATCATATTCCCCTTTTTTGCAGATAAGCAGTCACCCTTATTATTCTACACAGTCTGTGTATACACCAGGCTCAGGACATATGCGAACTCCCCAGCAGGCTCCCTCTGTCCATTCAACAACCCCTGTCGGAACAGCTGGCAGTGGAATGCAATTCCAAAATAGCAGTTCTTCCACGCCGGATTATGCTGAATTTGATCAGAGGTTCCAGGTTCTGTAATTGGTTGTCTCTTGGGTGTGATTTTAGGACGTTGTGTACAATAAGTTTTTCAAATGTTATTAAAAACCTTAGTAAGGTCGATTTGATCTCGGAAAGGAATTTTAGTTACTTTCATTTTGTGAAGTTATTTATCCGAAGCTTGATTACAGTGAAGTTATGAACTACTTGCTCCTTTTTACTGTTCTTGATTTTGGAATTATATTTCTGCTCATTTAAACATCTATCAAGTTCAAACATTATCCTCTTTTGTTTTACTTTTTTGTAAGTTAAGTTCTCCCTAAAAGCAAATTTGCTATTCAGTTTCTTTAAATAAGTTTTCGTTTAGTTCTTTCATGAAAATTGAAGGTTGATGTTGGTTTTTTATTCTTTTGTTTTGCTTGTAATCTTTTTAGCAAGCTAATGTAATGCAAGGACGCCAGCTGGGTAGGAGGTATGGGGCAAGAAATAGTCCCATTCTCTCAAATTTTGACAATACCTTCTTTTATATTTTCACTGAAAGAACAAACAAAAAATTGAAAACACAATAACCCAAGTTAAAATAAGATTAAGCTTCTTCTATGAATTTTGAAAAAATACCCTTTTCAGCATCTTCGTTTGAGAAAATAAATTAAATATTCATCAATATTAAGAAACAGTTATGAACTGCTTACTGGCTTTGATTACTACTGAATAATGGAATTACATATCTGTTGACCTGAATAGTTTTCAACTTTGAATATCCCCGCTATTCCACCAAAAAGTAGATTTGTCGTTTAATTTCCTCGCGAAACCTCTTTCGCTCTTTCACAAAAACTGAGAGTTACAGTTTGTTTTCTTTTCGTTTTTATTTTTAGTTTCTTGCCTCGTAAGTACACGTCCAGCTAAAATATCAAGCATATTTTGAAAAATAATTTTTCAAAATATTTAGAATAGAAAAAAAAAACATTTTGACAAAACAAAGTTGCATTGTTTATCAATATCAAGCAAAGCCAGGGTATCATTAATAATTTTTCATAATGTTTAGAATAAAAAATTATTGTTCAGGGATAATTTTTCTAAATATTTAGAACAGAAAAACACCATTTTGACAATAAAGAGTTGCATTATTCATAAATATCAAGGAAAGTAAAAGTATAATTAATGATTTTCAAAATATTTAGAATAGTAAAGTATAATTCAGGAATAATTTTTTTAAATAATTAGAACAAAAAAAAAAACACCATTTTGACAAAACAAAGTTGCATTGTTCATAAATTAACAAACAGTTAATATGACGAGTGTAAATTTGGTAAGTTTGCGAGGCATCTGTTCTCTCAGCGGAGAGATGAGACTGAAAAACCCTCCCACCCTCCCCCTTTAAATATTAGTTTTTAAGAAGCAACTTCAGCTGAAATGTTAAGACTCTAAGGTGAAGTTTATACTGACAATCTTAGTTTAGAAAAAATGTATATAGCATGTACTTGGATGTAGCTAGGGGACAAGGTTGGACCCTCTTAAAAAACTCATTGACCCTTTATAAAAAAACCTAGCTACGCCCATAAAATAATTACAAACATATCAGCGCAAAGTTTTTATTTTTATTTTGTTTCTCTCTGTAGATATTTTAGTGCTTTTTGTTTATGGAAACAAATTATTAATTATAGATGTGATGTGATACAGTCAACGAAATAAAATTTATTCAACAGTCTATGACTTCTGTTTTTGTTAAGGAAGGAGTTAAATTTAGTGCCTTGTTCCTTCAACAATAAGCTGTATATTTCGTTCCAAAGATTTTTATCTTACCCTAGATCTTTATGCCACCAGAGTCAGCAAGGGAATCTAGAAAGGGCCACCAGTTTTCCTTATATGTGCTGCTTTCCAGACACCATCTCATGGGGGTTGTAAATTCTTAAGATTAGGCTATGAAGGGCCCATTTTCATGAGGCAGGCAGGCAGCTGAACTTCACCTCTTATCCTTGCGAAAAGCATCTGTTCAGTGGATAAGTGGATTCCTCCATCCAACTTTATCCTGGTATTAAATGTAAAAAAAAAAGTTTTCTCAACTGGAAGTAAGGAGCAACATTAAAACTTAAAACGAACAGAAATTATTAAGTATATGAGGGGTTCATCTTCTCGTCAATACTTCGCTCTTTAGATGGGCAAGACTAAACTTGATGAATTAAATATATGAAATCCGCATAAAAATCTGATTCTTTTGATGTATCTATTGGTATCAAAATTCCGTTTTTTTTAATGTTTCAGTTATTATTTTGCCGGGTGGCTCCTTACTTACCCTTTATTACCGCGAATTGTTTGATAATGGCGGACTTGAGTTAGACCTCTTCGTTAGTTCGAGATTTGAACAAGAGATGGATAAGTGAAAATATTCGTGGTAGCGTCATTCTATAAAGGGTAATGCAAAAATCCACATTTTTGTATATAGGAGCTTGAAACCTCTACAGTGGGGTTTTCTGATATGCTCAATCAGATGGTATGGTTTTCATTGAGATTCTGTGACTTTTAGGGCTGGGGCTTAAAGAAGATTAGCTGAAACAAATAAAAAAATACACAAAACACGCAAATTCTACGAAAAATATAGGAACTTAGGAAAAAATCATAAAACCTTGTTTCTGATGGTCCCAAAAGTTCCTCGCCTTTTTGCATACTTGCGTAGATAGAAGCCATGAGATCGGTAAAGGAGCTCATAGCTAGTAGTATGCATGCCCTTTGGAGAAGGAGAAGCAAATTATAGTGGTATAAGACTCTTTTTCCAACCACTGATAATCGATATTTTGCCGTAATTGGGAAACTGATCTAAGAAATGATAGTTATTATTTTGACACTCAAGTGTTGGGCAGAGGAATAGCCAAGGTTTTCAGCGTCTGGGGACAATGCCGGTCTCCTCCCTTAAAAAACATTACTACCACAATCAGGGCTGTATCCAGATTTTATTTGGGGGGGGGGCTACAAAGGGATTTTTCAGGGGGAGGGGAGTTACAAAAAACTTCAAAAACGCATCAAAAAATGTTCACACTCATTTTGTTACGTTTTTACGAGCTGGACAATCCCTTTTTGATGGGGGAAGGCTCAAACACCCAAACCCCCCAAGATGCAGCCTTGACCAAAATATAAACGGATGATGGTATTGGCAAAAAGAATCAGTTTGAAGCCCTCTCAGAGGCTGCACCCAGGAACAGCTGTCCCTTTGCCTTCTAGCTACGCCACTGATGACGGAGCCTTGGTCAATGCATGACCATCCGTTGTGTCGTCAAAGCATTAAAGGATCCTTTCAGTGGTGTTACCTCTCAAGATACCAAGAAGAAGAGAAAGGTTCCGGACCCCTTGGTAGAATTTGAAAATAATGATATATCCAAAAGGAGCAATTATTATTATAGTAGTTTCTATTTTTTTTATGGTTATACTAGGTTAAAGCTTTTACTATTTGAAAAAAAATATTCATTTAAAGATTTTTCTGATAATAGTCACAAGATCAAGAAACACCAGTTGTATATTTTTATTCGTGGATAAATGATAACAACAGACTTAAAAATAACGAAAGCACATACAAGTTATTATTCATATACGAGTAATAACCACAAATGTAGAAAATAACAAAACAGAGATTTTACGTTCACCCATACAAAGGGATCCTATCTTGAACTCCTCTGAGATCCAAATATATACAGTAAGAGGACAAATTTCTTGAAAATAGGGTGGAAATGTAGATTCTTTCCGATATACTACCTTCCCCAAAATCTGCTTTTATAGACAAAGCTTATGCCAAGAAATAGACATTAAGGGTATTTGAAATTATGAAAATACGAAGGGCAAAAAAAAAAAATCAACAACAAAGCGCTGGAAGTATCTAAATGGAGAAAAAGCACGAGATTTTAGGGAGAAAATATGGCCTGAAGATCCTCTTTAAGAACTTTTGGTCTATATGTCCCTTCCAATTAAAAATTGAAATAATGTTGCTAAGAAATACCTTGCTTACTAAGAAGAAAGAAGTTCTTTAGTTCTCCTGTTAATATAATAATAATAAAACAAAATATTTTTCCAAATAGTTTTTAGACTCTAAACACCAGATAGATTTCCTTAAAATCGAAATTCACGCTTCACTGAATACACAATGCCAATATCCATTTTCAGTGGTCTAAATTTTTGCAAGGTATTAAGAAGCATCTTCGTTTATCATTCATAATTTGACATTTGAAGACTATAATCGATAGGCCTGCACTTTTCAAATGAAGATTTATGGGTAACTCAATCCTCACGGGTAGTCATGTAGGCACGCGCATGACTCAAACGGACTTCCACACCTGCTTCCCTTCACAATTTGGTTCTGTCTGGATTTTCTCACGCTTTTAAAATAGCCAAATAAATGTAAATATGCGAATAACTAACATTATAATTACTGCCATTATTGCAATTATTTTTTTTTTATGATCTTGGAGCATGATTCGGGGAATAGCGAGTGGGGCTATGCATTTCCCAAGGCCAAACCTTTTTGAAAGATTTGGCAACGGATAGATTCTTGGAAAAAAACGGACACAAATTGGAACAAATAATTTTCAATTTAAATATTTAGCCTAAAAGCAGAATTATAACTTTTAATCAGAATTTACTAAAAAAAGGAAGGAGTTAAATACTCTTGTGTTGTGAACTTAAGGACAGGATTAAAATTTTCATAGAAAAATGAGGCCCTTATGAAGAAAAAAAAAATCAGATTTGGGAAAGAGTATACACTGAAAACTATTGAGTTTCAAATTGTGAAGAAGTTGAAAGTTTCTTCCGTATGCTAATGCTTAAGAATCAAACAGTTCGTGGTAACGAACTGTAGTAAGGAGCGACCCGGCTCAATAGTAAACGAAACTCTAAAAATCGGAATTTTGATGCTAAAAGATACATCAAAAGAATTGGATTTTTATGCTGATTTTTAATATATAAGTTTCATCAAATTTAGTCTTTGTCATCAAAAGTTACTAGCCTGAGAAAATTTACCTTATTTTGGAAAATAGGGGAAAACACCCTCTAAAAGTCATGTAATGTTCAACAAAACTGAACAAAAAGTTGAACATTTCTTCAACTAGGGAAAGGATAAAACGGACCCTATACTTTTTTTTATTTTGCTGTCGTTTCTTCTTTGTTTCTTTTTTTCCTCTTTTGTTTTTTTAGCACTGAGGACGACTTGGTGGAGGTCCTTGTCGAAATATTTGCTTATTTTTCATATTTTGCTACTGGCTGATAAAATCCTCGTTTTTCACCTATTTGTTTTTTCTCTTTTCATTTATTATTTCCTTTCATTGTTTTCATACGTCATGCATAGCCAGTATGGTCTCAGAACGTATTTACGTCAAGCTTACGGGGAGCATTTGACCAATATTGTTTTAGATTTTTTAAATTGTGTTAAAAAACACGCAAATCTTATTTGTCAATTCAATTTCTTAGAAACTTGCAAAAGAAATCGAATTCTTCCTCCTTCTTTACGTTACAGTTTACACTTAGGTACACAAACTGAAGGCCCATTTAGCCAGAGAATGGGTTTCAAAACTCTACCACATATTTTAAAAGACCATAGACTTAAAAGATATGTCCTTAGTAACAAAATATTTAATTTCAAATCTTTATTACATCAGACTTTATCCGTTCCGGATTTTCTTCAAATTTTAAATGTCTCACAAAGGTCTTTCCGACAAATTTTTAATTTAGCGAAAACTCGCTTATCAGAAAAATTTTCAAAACTCGAATGTCAACATTTTCAACAAACACGGATTTTCCTTCCTAGATTTTGTCCTGGCTCTCCTTTGGAAAATCTCTCCTTCAAGGTTTTCATACCCAAGGAGCTAAGTATTCTATCAAAAGGACCTAAATTTGCGATGCTCAGACACACGTAAATATATCAGAAATTATTACGAGTGTGGAGTCCGGTATTTTTAGCTCTCATGCTAAAGTTAAAAATCCAGACCTACTAAGAGGAGAAATAGTAGAGTATTCTTGATTATAAGCCGTCATTGTCACTTACAACTCAATCAAAGGAAGAAATTAAAATCCTCCAAAATTTGAAAAAAGATAAAAACACAGTAATTACAAAAGCGGACAAAGGAAACACAGTTGTGATTATGGATCCTGCAGATTATCAAAATAAAATAAATGCCCTTTTATGACATAAAAATACTTATAAAGAAATAAAAACTGATCCCACAGATAAATTACTCCAAGCAGTTGAGAAAAGAATTAGAAATTTTAAAAGACAATAGACTAATCACCCCTCAAATGTACAGAAAATATTACCCAAAAGGTTGTTCAGCCCCAAAATTTTAGGGTCTACCCAAAATTCATAAGAAGGATTCTCCGTTACGTCCTATTGTAGCATGCTATAGCTCTCCAGCTACAGGTGTAGGAAAATTCTTAGCTACAATTTTCAAGTCTCTTCTAACAACACAGAAATCTTATATAAAATATTCCATAGATCTTGTTGAGGAGCTGAAAAATCATAGTATAACAGAAAAAACTATCTTATCTAGTTTTGATGCAATTTCCATGTACACCTCATGCGATGTCCGTAAATGTGAACAGGCCTTACAAAGAAAATTAGAGGAAAATTCTACTTGGTCAGATTATAAAACCTTGGAAATTGACACAATAATTGACGCTTGTACGTCTTTGCAACAAGTTCTCTTTATATTTTATGTTTCGAGAAAATTTTTTCTTCACGTCAAGGGCCTACCCATGGGCACTGTTTTGTCTCCTTTTTTGGCAAATTTATACATGAATTTCATAGAACAGTCTGCTTTGAATAGTTTCCCCTTAAAACACTCTCTCTGGTTTCGTTTCGTTGATGATATTCTTGCTGTTTGGGAACATGGTCAGGATTCTCTAAAAGATTTTTTGGCACATTTGAATTCTTTTGATTCGAATCTTCAATTTACAATAGAACCGGAAGATTCAGGAAAGCTCCCTCTCTTGGATGTTTTAATTATAAAAAATATTCCCAGCCTTGATTTTTCTATATATAGAAAGCCGACCCATAATGATCGGTATCTACATTTCTCGTCAAATCACCCTCCTTGTGTAAAAAGAGGGGTAGTAATTTCTTTAGTCGACAGGGTTCTAAAAATATGTTCACGTAATCATGTAAAATTCGAGTTAGATTATGTTAAAGATATTTTATTCTGCAATGGCTACTCAATCAACCTTATTGAAAATATAATAGATAGACGATTAAAAAAGATAAAACAGGAAAACAGAGAGCCCGTCCCCCTTGATTCAGTTACACTGGCTATTGAGAAAAAAAAACTTTCACTAGATTGCCATACGTCTCGAAACTCAGCGACAAACTTGGAAAAATTTAAAAAAAAAACATAATCTCTCTGTCTCTTTCAAAACTGAACAAAAAGTTGAACATTTTTTCAACTCGGGATAGGATAAAACGGACCCTATACCAGGTAGTGGTGTCTACAGAGTCCCGTGTTCATGTGGAAAATTTTACATTGGAAGGACCCATCAACGACTAGGGGAACGATTGCAAGAACACAAATTTTCAATAGATAAGTCCCTCAGATTGGAAAATAAAAATGACAACTTTGATTCAGCTCTAGTCCAGCATATATACGAAAATCCTGACCATTTAGTTCTTTTTGAAGATGCAACTTTAATATCTACCGTAAATGGCCTAACGTAATCTTTTAAAGAGGCAATTGAGATTAAAAAAAAATATATAAAGTGAAATTTGGCTATAAATAGAGACATGGGAGATATATCCTTAAGCCCAATTTATAATAATTTAATATTAAAAGACTCTATGAATATTTTCGCCCAGTCTAATTTAAGACAACCTGTCCGCATATCTAATGAAAACCGAAATTGTAGACAGGCGAAATCTGTTGCAAGGCAAAGGATACTTATTCAATCTATTTGGTAACTTCTCTTTCATTGATTTCAAGTTGGTTTTTATTGTTTGATTAAATAAAAAAAAACAAGTTTTTTCAACTGAAAGTAAGGAGCGACATTAAAACTTAAAACGAACAGAAATTACTTCGTATATGAAAGAGGCTGCTTCCTCATCAACGCCCCGCTCTTTACGCTAAAGTTTGACTCTGTCTCTCGATTCTTCTTTTTAAAACAGTAAAAAACTTTAGCGTAAAGAGCGGGGCGTTGATGAGGAAGCAGCCTCTTTCATATACGAAGTAATTTCTGTTCGTTTTAAGTTTTAATGTGGCTCCTTACTTTCAGTTAAAAAAACTTGTTTTTTTTTATTTAATTTCTGAACGTTTTTGAATCAATGCATGTTTTGATTTTGGCTCTCCGCAGAGGAATAATTAAAACGAAATTTGCATATTTTTTTTTGGCTAAATGGCTTTCTCATAATTTTGATCGAATGATTTTGAGAAAAAAAGAGCGGGGGAGGAAGCCTAGTTGCCCTCCGATTTTTTGGTCAATTAAAAAGGCAACTAGAACTTTTAATTTTTTACGAATATTTTTATTAGTAAAAGATTTACGTAACTTATAAATTAGCTTACTTAAAGAACTTTTGTATTCTCATATTTTCATTACATATATGAGGGGGTTCGCCCCCCTTGTCAGATCCTCGCTCTTTACACTAAAGCTTAAATTTTGTCCCAATTCATTAAGAATGACCCCAGAATCACAAAAGCCGTAGAATAAATAGTTGAAATTACTAAAAATACTTTAACGTAAAGAGCGAGGTATTAGGAGGAGGTGAGCCCTTCAAATGGGTAATAATTTCTGTTTGTTTTAAGTTTTAATGCTATTCCTTACTTCCAGCTGAAAGAACTTTTTCATATTTATTTTTTCATTGTGTTTTTAAATAATGCTAGTAAATCCTGCGCTCCCTTCATGGAGATTTTCTTCCCCCATGACTAATTATCGATGGAAAGTTCCCCCAGCATATCCCCCTCTTCTCAACCCCTCCCCCAACCAAAAAAATCCTCCTGAAAACGCCTGTACACTTCCCAATAACCATTACTATATGTAAGCATTGGTCAAAGTTTGTAACTTGTTGCCCCTCCCATGGGGACTGTGGGGGAGTAAGTCGTCCCCAAAGACATAGTTATAAGGTTTTTCGACTACGCTGATTAAAATGGCTATCTCAGAATTTTGATCCGTTGACTTTGGTAAAATAATTAGCGTGGGAGGGGGCCTAGGTGCCCTCCAATTTTTTTGGTCACTTAAAAAGGGCACTAGAACTTTTCATTTCCGTTAGAATGAACCCTCTTGCAACATTCTAGGACAACTGGGTCGATAAGATCACCCCTGGGAAAAAAAAAAAAAAAAAAAAAAACAAATAAACACGCATCCGTGATCTGAATTCTGGCAAGAAATACAAAATTCCACATTTTTGTAGATAGGAGCTTGAAACTTCTACAGTAGGGTTCTCTGATACGCTGAATCTGATAGTGTGATTTTCGTTAAGATTCTATGACTTCTAGGGGGCGTTTCCCCCTATTATCTAAAATACGCAAATTTTCTCAGGCTCGTAACTTTTGATGGGCAAGATTAAACTTGATGAAACTTATATATTTAAAATCAGCATTAAAATGCGATTCTTTTGATGTAGGTATTGGTATCAAAATTCCATTTTTTAGAGTTTTGGTTACTATTGAGCCGGTTCGCTCCTTACTACAGTTCGTTACCACGAACTGTTTGATTCAGTGTCTTTTTTCCTCTCGTGCAGTTCACTTAAAAAGGTTAGATTTTGCTGCTGTTTCTTCTTTGTTTATTTTTTTCCTCTTACTTTTTTTTTTAGCACTGAGGATGACTTGGCGGAGGTCCTTGTCGAAATATATGCTTGTTTTTCATATTTTACTACTGGCTGATAAAATCCTCGCTGGCCAAAAAAGCTTTTGGTTTTTTAATTCGGCATGACTAGAAAACCTTAAGTGACGAATTTTCCGGGGCCGTGAAAAATCTGACTCCAAAGCCCTTGAATTTTCACTCCTTGGCCCCTTGGTATAAGGAAATATTGCCCCTTCCCTTTTCAATTCTTACTGTTAACTTGCATATTTGTTTGATGTAAACCTAAATAAAAACTTGAGGAAGTATACCTTTGAAATAATTCTTGACGTTTCAAATTTTATTGTGACAAGTGGTGGTCGTCACTGTGGCTAAAAAATGAAGAGAAATGACGAATTCACACTTTAATTAGTGTATCTTATGTTCAAAAGACCTTCATATGTGGTTTTCAGTTCTTTAGCTTCTTAAATTAGGGGGATACAACCGCTCGCTTTTAGAATCTACTTGCACACTCATTTGGCAAAAAGCCAAACGAAGAAACTTTAGCAAGTACTAATTTGAAGGTAAAAATTGACCTCTAAAATGTTTCGTTACAAAAAAAAACTTAAAAATGGCATTCAATGGTTCAACAGTAAAGAAAAAAAATCCTCTGATCCTCAAAGAAGAGTCTATGCTGCGTTTTTTTTTCATTCATCTAATTTTTTTGTATTTTTTATGCCCGAAAGGCTTTGCTACTAGCTAACTCATAAATTGGTTTAAGAAAAATTAGATCCTCGGGTATTATATCACATTTATGGAGCTGTGAAGAGGTGTAAGAAGGGTAATGTCTAACAATATATACAGTGGTGGTTCTGGCCTCTCCTGCACACGGGGTAAAATAATGATTATAACCCTCCTTCCTCCCACGAAATTTTCAGGCCACATTTTAACAAAATGTTCATTTATTAACAGAATTACTTTCAATTTATTAACAATTTATTTTTGATTCAGTATTTAAATTATTTAATTATTATTAATTGTGTTAATTTACTTAATTTACTTATTTTCTTTACTTATTTTATTAATTAATTAATAATTTATTAGTTATTTTCATTTGTTAACTCTGCCCTGTACTTTATTGATATAATTCCATAAATTGCAAAATCACAACCGTTAGATTATTTGTTTGAAATTTTGCACCTCTAAAATTTTTGCGCCAGGGGCAGGTGCTCCCTCCTTTAAAATCACCTCTGAATCTATATGTGTAAAATATTAGCTCCTTCCCCTATTGCTTTACGAGCTATGACAAGCTAAAATACATTTCGAAAAATTTTCGAAGTTAGATTTCGTATACATTTTAGGCATTTTTGTCGTTTACATATTAAGGTGAACGAAAGAGTGAAGTGTGACAGAATATACAGGAAATATATAATTTTGGCTAAATATTTGCACATTAGGGCGGCGGGCGGTTGGGGGTAAAGTGAAGTGAAGCATTATAGGAATCATATAAGCTATGTAAGTATTTAAAGATTTTTAAGATTACTTATATTGTTCCTAAAGACGCTTCACTTTACTTTATCGCCAACCCACCTTTTAACTCTCCCCCAAGAAAAAAATTCATATTAAAGGATAATGGGCTGGTAATATTTTAGGTAATCCTATTTTATCGGTCAGTTTCATTCTCAAAACTTTATTATAAATAGCCAGCTAAACTATAGCGTAAATAGTGAGGGATTGAGAGAGGCAGCAGCCCTCTTCTTCATATTGTTGTCAACTTTATATTCAGCTGAATTAAAAAAATTAATTAAATTAGAACTGAAAAATACTAATGAATGTAGATTATTAGTTTTATGTACATATGCTGATATTTGTTCCTTAAAATGTTAACAATATCTGATCTGTTAAAATAATAAGAGTTAAAACCTAATTTTTTTTTCAGTAAAGTGCAAATTATGTTCTTGCTTTGGGGTGGCACAGGGGGTTTTAGTCCCTATCCATGTTAATTTCTGTTCGTTTTGAGTTTAAATCGGTTATTTATTGTAATTTCTTTTCGTTTTGGGTTTCATTTATTTATCACTGATTTGTGGTGTTTTACACTTGGTGTTAATTCGCCCCTTAAGATCATCTCCTTTAATTATAATTAAAGGAGTCAATTTTGATCAACTATAACTAATTATAATAGTTTATATATTCATTTACTTCTAGTAGTAGTGCAGGGGTAGTAGTATTTGCAGTAGCGTGCAGATATTGCATTTTGGCCGATTGATCTGCCCCTTTAACTATTCTCTGACAGTTTCAACTTATTGCACAAATCAATTCTCAAGATGCGATATTTTGACAACCCAAATGCACCAAATAGTGTCTTTTGTTAGTTCCAAAAATATTACTGATGTGCAGTTTTGAGGCCCTTTTCACCGTAATGCTATAAGCTTTGCATGTAGTTGCAATTGAAGTAGTAGTTGGAGTAGTTTAATAGCAGTAGTAGCATTAGTAAATGTAGCAGTGGTATTGGTGTTATTAGTGACATGTATATATTACCTTTTTCTCAATTGTCATTCCCCTTTAAGTATTTTCCGAAAGTTCCAACTTCTTACCTAAACCAATTCTTGAGATACACCCTTTTGACAATCTGCATGCGTACCTTTTTGTCAATTTATCTTCCACTTTAAGTTTTTTCTGAAAGTTCCGAATTAATCCCTAAATCCATTCTTAAGATAGGCCCTTTTGATAATCTGCATGTGCATAGTGTGTTTTGATTTAGTTCAAATTTCCCTTTAATATTATATCAAATTTTCACCTTCTTAGGTGTAGCCTTAATCGTGGTAGCATCATAGTAGTAGTGGTAGTAGTACAAACAGTAGTAGCAGTAATATTGTATTATTATTAGTAGTAACAGTAGTAACAGCAGTAGTAGCAGGTACATTTTTCCTTTTGTCCACTGAATAGCAGTGGTAGTAATAATAGTTATGGTAGCAGCAGAAGTAGCAGCAGTTATAGTAGTAGTAGCCTGAAAATATGGCCTTTTCGATCAATCGATCATCTCCCTTATCATTTCCTGAAAGTTTCAAATTTTATATACTCAGTCATGCCTGAGTTACACCTTTTTGACAACCCTTATACACATAACATGTTTTGAGTTAGTTCAACACTCCCCTTAACATTCCCTGAAAGACTCACTTTAATGCCCTTCGTATTTTGGGAAAGTAGAAGTCAAACATGCATATCTTTTCTCAACAGCATATACTATATGTAAAAATGAACAAATTACCTAACTTACAGCTCTTGCCTTGAGCCCTCCGGTAGGGGGGGAGCTTGACTTCCCCAAACACATAATTACTGAGCCTTTCAACAACGCTGAAAAAAATAGGTGTCTCAAAACTTTAAATAAAGAAACACTAGTTTTTTTAACTGAAAGTAAGGAGCGACATTAAAACTTAAAGCGAACAGAAATTACTCCGTGTATGAAAAGGGCTGTTCCCTTCTAAACGTCCAGCTCTATACGCTAAGATTTAACTCTTTCTCTCAATTCTACTTTATTAACCAGTAAAAAATTTAGCGTAAAGAGCAGGGCATTGAGAAGGGAACAGCCCCTTTCATGCACTGAGTAATTTCTGTTCGTTTTAAGTTTTAATGTCGCTCCTTACTTTCAGTTAAAAAACTAGTTTTTTTTATTTAATTTCTGAACGTTTTTGAATTAATGGAAGTTTGATTTTGGCTCTCCGCACATAAATTATTAAATGAAATTTGCATATTAATTCTTTTTTTTTGGCTAAATGGCTTCTCTTAGTTTTGATCAGACGATTTTTAGAAATAAGGGGTGGGGAAGGAGGTCTAGTTGCCCTCCAATTTTTTGGTTACTTAAAAAGGCAACCAGAACTTTCAATGTTTAACGAATGTTTTTATTAGTAAAAATATACGTAACTCAAGAATTAACTTACGTAACAAACTTTTATATTCTTATATTTTTATTCTGTATATGAGGGGGTTTGTCCCCTCGTTAATAACTCGCTTTTTACACTAAAGTTTAAGTTTTGTCCCAATTCTTTAAGAATGATTCCCGAATCAGAAAAGCCGTAGAATAAATAGTTGAAATTGCTAAAGGTACTTTAACATAAAGAGCGAGGTATTTAGGAGGAGAAGAACCCCTCATATGCGTAATAATCTCTTTTCATTTTAAGTTTTAATGCTACTCCTTAATTTAAATTGAAAAAACTTTTTCATGTTTATTTTTTCATTTTTTTATAGTAATCCCAGAAAATCCTGCCCCTTTTCCATTGAATTTCTCTTCCCCCATGACATATTTCCCCGAGGAAAGATCCTCCCCCATAGACCCCTTCCCTCAACCCCCTCCTAACCAAAAAATCCCCCTGAAAACGTCTGTACACTTCCCAATAACCATTACTGTATGTAAACAATGGTCAAAGTTTGTAACTAGCAGCCCCTTCCCCGGGGACTGTGGGGGAGTAAGTCATCCCCGAAGACATAGTTATTATGGTTTTTGACTATGCTAAAAAAAATGGCTATCTCAAAATTTTGATCCGTTGACTTTGGGAGAACAATGAGCGTGGGAGGAGGCCTAGGTGCCCTCCA
Organism: Artemia franciscana; assembly: GCF_032884065.1. Taxonomy (NCBI): domain Eukaryota; kingdom Metazoa; phylum Arthropoda; class Branchiopoda; order Anostraca; family Artemiidae; genus Artemia; species Artemia franciscana. Next base: position 8,737,451 of record NC_088870.1, on the reverse strand, counting down.
ATTTTTTGGTCACTTGAAAAGAGCACTAGAACTTTTTATTTACGCTAGAACGAGCCCTAATGCGACATTCTAAGACCATTTGGTCGATACGATGACCCCTGAAAAAAAAAACTAAACAAATAAACACGCACCCGTGATCTGTCTTCTGGCAAGAAAAAAACGAAATTCCACATTTTTGTAGATAGAAGCTTGAAATTTTCGCAACAGGGTTGTCTGATACGCTGAATGCGATGGTGTGATTTTCTATGACTTGTAATGGGTGTTTTTCCCCTATTTTCCTAAATAAGGCAAATTTTCTCAGGCTCGTAGCTTTTAATGGCAACGACTAAATTTGACGAAACTTATGTATTTAAAATGAACATGAAAATTTGATTGTTTTCATATATCTTTTAGTATCAAAATTCTATTTTTAGAGTTTTGTTTACTATTGAGCCAGGTCGCTCGTTACTACAGTTTGTTACCACGAACTGTTTGATTTGGATGTTTTTTTGGGAAATGATGGGTGTGGTTGGGGGGTTACTCTCAAATTACTTTTGAGTGTTAAAAAGGGTGCAATAAATTCCAAATTCAGATCAAATGAGCCCCTTCTGAATTTTATAGGACAGACCATTCCATAAAAATCTTATATATCCCAAGAATATAACTTACAACACTGTCCCTAGGGCATTAAGAAGTTTTTTCAACCGAAGAGACATTGCTATATGTTCTTTGGACTATCTTGAACAAAATTGTTATATCACAATTTTATACCAACTTCCAATTTTCAACCAAATTAGCCTCCTCCAAAGTTTAACAACCATCCCTTCCATAAAAACCTTAAGTGCCCCCGTAACACAACTTACAACCCTCGCCGTATCTGGTAGTTTGTATCAACCATAAAAGCCTCTTTGGACTATTTTGAATAGAATGACTGTCTCAAAACTTCTATTGGATGCATTTCAGATAATACGGCATGTGGGGGTGGGGTTTTGTGCTAACCACCCTTTGATCACTTTTACTCCCATAAAGGGCACTAGAAATTCTGATTACCAATCCAAAGAGTCCCATCTGAAGTATATGAGACCATCCTTTCTATAAGAACCTTATATGCCCCCAGGGCATAACTTACAACCCTTTCCCTGAGAGCTGTGGGGGTGGGGATATTTACCTCAAAGACATAATACCCTGCCCCTTCAACTACTTTGAACAAAATTTCGTATCTCCTAATTGCGATTGGATGTCGTTTGTGGAATGATGGGCGTGGGGATTGGGTTGTTTATTGCTCTCAAATCACTTTTACCTCTTAAAAGAGCACTACAATTTCCAATTTCAAAATCAAGTGAACTACTTAACGTTAACTTAACGTTAGCGTTTTGACAAGGGAAACCATACTACTCCAAATAATTGTTTTCATTAAAGCGCAAATGACTCTCTGTTCTCTAAAGGGCTTAGGGGGCGTTTGTCTTGCCTCTATCTCTTGTACTTTATGTTCGCTTGGGGCTTGGGTCTATTTTTCATTGTAATTCACGTTCTTTTCGCGTTTCATTAAACCCTTCACAGTAATTTTTGCTTATTTTAAGCTTTAATTACTATTTAAATCTATTTTTGATGTCTTCGGTTTAATCTAGGTCTTTACTTTTCTTTAGAAAGCTCATTTTTGTTCGGAAAAAAAATAATATAGCATTTTGGTCCCTCAGGTAAGAAAGTAAATTTAAAAGTAACTCAATGATGCTTCAAATAGTTTTATCGTTTTACCAAACGGAAGAAATGATTAAGATTTATGAGTAGCGTAAGCTTAGAGTCAACTTGAATAAATTAGAGTAACTCCTTTCAACTGTCACAATAAAATATTCAAACTATAGACACCTTTTCCTATTTCAATATAATCCATTCAGGACCCATAGCTCAGACAAAGCAACCATAATTGTACATATGACAACTCCTACTTTCTTTCTAAGGCCTTAATCATAAAATATTACCAAAAGTCCCTCCCGCCTTTATCACCAACGAACCGTATCATCATTTCTGTTATATTCTGATAATAAATACATGAAGTTCTGCCGCATTCAGCACTATTCCCCCTTCTCTAAATCTCTATCTATGCCCGTCCTCCTCCTATTCAATTTATATTCCATTTTCCAAGTGAGAGCTAAGCGAATAAGCGGATTAGAAAGACCTGCTTTCGTTTCCGCCTTGGGAAGGTAGAGAAAGCACTTCCAGGATGAAAAATGACAGTCTCTCTAGAGTAAAGGTTTCCATTAGAAAGAAAACCTTATAATTCTAAAGGTAGATAAATTGAGTGTGTAATACTTTTTTCATTATGGGATTTACCTGTCCTCAAGAAAAATCTGTCGTAATTGGATGTATGCGTAAAAATATCAAAAACCAAAAATGTATTGTTGGAGAAACTGATGATCTAGCTAATTTTAAAAATTTACAATTTATACTTTCATTTAATTAAAATAGTTTACTCATAATGCCAACTCATAATGACATCATAAATTCTCTCCAAAATGCGTTGTTGGGCCAGTGCAGTAAAACGAAAAAATTAAGAAAAAAACTTAGCACCATTGAAATAACTATCGTCACTAAATTTTGTTCCCTGGAAAAAAAAATACTTAAGTACTTTCACTGGTAGAAATAAAATAAAAATCTAGTTTTCCAAAACGGTCGAAATTGAACCACAAACAAATAATGTAAAACTTCAAAATAACAATAAATTTTAGAAAAAATCTTTACAAAAGCAACAGTCCTAAACTGTCGTACTAATTGTCGTTGAGTGATGCAATGTATTTTTTTGCGGGAATTTATTTCCAAAAGAGGGGTATAAATTGGTAAGAACACCATGAATTGGTAAGAAAATCGCGTGAAATATATAAAATAAACAGTATTAAAAAAATAATAGCAGTTTAGTAGGTACTGCTCTGCATGCAAATCTTAGAGCCTTTTAATGCCCAAAGATTGATAAAAACCTATGCTTTGCTAATTCTTAATCTATAAAGCATTACAAAGATTTTTATTAATTAATCCTTTTTTTGGGATTACTAATTTATCAATTGAATGATTTTTGTTCTTTGTTCGGAATATAATAATCTTATCTTTATCGTTATCATCTGTGGTAGACGATAAAAAAAAAACTAGTAAATTATTCCGGAGTGCAATTTTGTGAAATTACCACATGAAATCCTTTTTGTTAAATGGCTCTTTCCCAGGAGAAAAATTGTACTGACGTGAGATTGTACGAATTATGAGTAGGCTAATCATAGCTAATAACTTCATAAGCAAAGAGAATCGCATAAATACAAGTTTTGGAATCTTCAGGGACTGGATCTTTGTGAGATTAAATTAAATTAAACCTAACAAGTTTCTTTTTTTTTAAAGAAAGTAAGGAGCGACATTAAAACTTAAAACGAACAGAAATTAATCCGTGTATAAAAGGGGCCGTCCCCTCCTCAACACCCTGCTCTTTACGCTAAAGTTTTTTTATTGTTTAAAAAAAGCAGAACTGTGACAAAGAGTCAAACTTTATCGTAAAGAGCGGGGCGTTGAGGAGGGGACAACCCCTTTCATATGCGGAATAATTTCTGTTCGTTTTAAGTTTTAATGTCGCTCCTTACTTTCAATTAAAAAACTTGTTTTTTTTTAATTTAATTTCTGAATAAAATAAATGCAGGTTTTAGCCCATCGTCCATGAAAAATTAAAACGAAATTTGCATATTAATTTTTACTTTTTTTATGGCTAAATGGCTTTCTCAAAGTTTTGATCGGACGCTTTTTAATTAATAGGGTTGGGGAGGGGCCTAGTTGCCCTCACTTTTTTTGATTACTTAAAAGGACACTAGAGCTTTAATTTTATTTACGAACGTCTTTATTAGTAATAAATATACGTAACTTAAGAATTAACTTACGTGACGAACTTCTATGTCCATATACGTTCATTGTGTATATGAAGGGGTTCGCTACTTTGTCAATAACTCCCTCTTTGTACTAAAGTTCGAACTACGTTCAAATACTTTCTAGAATGACCCCTGAATCACAAAGAACGTTTGATTAGAATAAATAGCTCTTTTGAAATTACTAAAATAATTTAGTGGAAAGATTGAGGTATTAAGAAGGGATTGAACCCCTTCATATACGTAATAATATCTGTTTAATTTGAGTTTTAATGCTGTTCCTTACTTTCAGTTGAGAAAACTTGTTTTTTATTAAATTTCTCATTTTTTTTTTAATAATGCTGGAAGATCCAGAACTGCCTTCCTGGAAGTTCTCTTCCCCCATGATAAATTCCTACATAGAAAGATCCTCCGACGTATCCTTCTCCCCCGACACCCCATCACCAGAAAAAAATACCCTGAAAACGTCTGTATACTTCCCAATAACCAATGCTATATGCAAACAATGGGCAAAGCTCGTAACTTGCAGCCCTTCCCTCGGCGATTGTGGGGGATTAAGTTAATAGCTACGAAGATAACACTGCCTTTCCATATCAAATAAAAACAACTTAGAAACACACACACACACACACACACATATATATATATATATATATATATATATATATATATATATATATATATATATATATATATATATATATATATATATATATATATATCTATATATATAAAAATAAGTTGTCTGTCTGTGGATCTGTGGATCAGGTGACGTCATGTTTCTGTGTCGGCTGACGTCATGAAATTAGTTGTCAGGTGACGTCATGTTTCTGTGTCGGCTGACGTCATGAAATTAGTTGTCGTCATTTTTGCTTTGACGGTGACGTCATTCAAGTTATATAAGACATATGTTCACGTAGAAATCTATTAATGTTTAAGTTTACAATGACTGATGAAGATGCTCAAAGAGTCTATGCCAAAAAACTTGCTGCTGATAGTTCCTCGGCACGCTTTCTTTTCTGACTTTCTCTGACTAAAAACTAAAAAAGCTAAAAAAAAAGGTAAAAACCAATAAAAAACTGAAAAGAAAAAAAGGAATAAAACTAAAAAAATTTTCATCTAAAAAACTAAAAAAAACTAAAAAAGGTAAAAACTAAAAGAACTAAAAAGAAAAAAAAACTAAAAAAAGGAAAAAAACTGAAAAATAAAGGAGAAAAAGAAAACTAAAAAAATATAAATAAAAATAAAAAAACTAAAAAGATAAAAACTTCAAAAAAAACTAAAAAGAAAAAAGAAAAAAACTAAAAAACCTAAAAAAAGGTCAAAACCAATAAAAAAAACCTAAAAGGAAAAAAAGGGAAAAAATTAAAAATTTATTTCATCATATACCAATTCAAATACGAATGTATACCGGGATGACGACCGGGACACAGGGAATATAAATGACACAACTACAACGGGGACGCCGGGGGGCACAGGGGGATATAAATGACGACCGGGACACCGGGACACAAGGAATATAAATGACGCTCGGTAAACCTGACAATCTATTTATATGCACAGACAATGGGACAGCAAAGAATGTTGTATATTCGCAAGTTTTACGTAGTTAAAAACATATATATATATATATATATATATATATATATATATATATATATATATATATATATATATATATATATATATATATATATATATATATATATATATATATATATATATATATATCTATATTCACAGGTGGGACATAGGGACACAACTACAATGGCGCGTAACTAATATGGCGCGTAACGACTTACGCGCGCGGGGGGGCTTGGGGGGCGCGAAGTGCCCCCACTAACTAGGTGTTGGGGTGGCGCGAAGCGCCACCCCAACAGCTAGTCTATCTATCTATATATATAAAAATAAGTTGTCTGTCTGTGGATCTGTGGATCAGGTGACGTCATGTTTCTGTGTCGGCTGACGTCATGAAATTAGTTGTCGTCATGTTTGCTTTGACAGTGACGTCATTCAAGTTATATAAGACATATGTTCACGTAGAAATCTATTAATGTTTAAGTTTACAATGACTGATGAAGATGCTCAAAGAGTCTATGCCAAAAAACTTGCTGCTGATAGTTCCTCGGCACGCTTTCTTTTCTGACTTTCTCTATCAGCAGCAAGTTTTTTGGCATAGACTCTTTGAGCATCTTCATCAGTCATTGTAAACTTAAACATTAATAGATTTCTACGTGAACATATGTCTTATATAACTTGAATGACGTCACCGTCAAAGCAAAAATGACGGCAACTAATTTCATGACTTAATTTCAGAACTTAATTTCTGTGTTGACTGACGTCATGAAATTAGTTGTCGTCATTTTTGTTATGACGATGCTTAGTATATTGTAAAACACATTAATTTGGTTAATAATATACCATTTAAAACACCAAAATGAACATGCTGGAGTAGTCACTCGGTGAGAGAGGGTGTCAGAACGGAGAATGAAGGTCCCAGGTTCGAATCCTTATTAGGCTAAAAAAGGTAAAAATCTAAAAACTAAAAAAAAAACTGAAAAAACTAAAAAAGGCAAAAACTACAAAAAAAACTAAAAACTAATAAAAAAAAATTAAGAATAAAAATAAAAAAAAATAAAAAAGATAAAAACTAAAAAAAAAGACGACCCGGTCGTCAATAAATGACGACCGGGACACCGGGACACAAGGAATATAAATGACGCCCGGGACACTCAAAGAGAAATCAGAGACTGGGACACCGGGACACAAATGACGACCGGGACACAGGGAATATAAATGACGACCGGGACACAGGGACATAACTACAAAGGGGACGCCGGGGTGCACAGGGGGATATATAAATGACGATGGCGACTCAGGGAATGGTCGATTAGCAATCACCATCAACAAAGCTCAAGGGCAATCATTAGAATCATGAGGTATAGATCTGAATACGGATTGTTTTCCCATTGACCATTATATGTTGCATGTTCAAGAGTCGGTAAACCTGACAATCTATTTATATGCACAGACAATGGGACAGCAAAGAATGTTGTATATTTGCAAGTTTTACGTAGTTAAAAACATATATATATATATATATATATATATATATATATATATATATATATATATATATATATATATATATATATATATATATATATATATATATATTCACAGGTGGGACATAGGGACACAACTACAATGGCGCGTAACTAATATGGCGCTTAACGACTTACGCGCGCGGGGGGACTTGGGGGGGCGCGAAGCGCCCCCACCAACTAGGTGTTGGGGTGGCGCGAAGCGCCATCCCAACAGCTAGTATATATATATATATGGTATAAATGAAATGACTTTTTCAAAAAAAACTCTAGAATTATGTTCGTTTTTCTGTGTATGAAGTACCGTCCCGATGTAAAATGAGGAGCTGAGTCCGAAAATGAAAGCAAATTTGATTTACAACATACCAGAAAAAAGCTTCATACATCAATATGTGATTTTACCCTTCTCATCGTTGTGCCTCTTTGTCACCACACTATCAGAAGACAACTACTCTGACATAAAATGATGAATTGGGCCCAAAAATCAAATTAACCTGAAGTAGTGTCTACTAGAAAACCCGTGTCATATTCATCAATATACACTTTTTATTTTTATTTGACATGTTTCTTTTAGCACTTACTTTCCACCAATTCGTCGATCGTCAGTAAAAAAAATAAGTGGGCAGATAAATTATGGTTTGCTCGTTTAAAAGACCAGTTAATCCACATAAGACAGCCACACCACTTCCATTACCTTCATATGCAATAAATTATATCAACGTTTCGTCCCACCCTTTATCCAAGTGATTTTTCGGATTAAGTTGTAAGCTAAAAAGTCACAACTGAAAATTGCCCCAACTAATCATTTATTAAGTCACGTAAATGGCCATGTTCGATATCTTGCCATCTATAGATTTAAAAAAGTAATTCAATATATCTACCACCTAACAAGCTAAAAAAGTATTCGTACTGCAAAATTTCTTTAGAGTCGAACGACCTGGATCATAAAATCTCCATTTAAAATCCACCTCTGACATGCTACCTTATCTGGCTGCATCTGGGGATAACCATTGCACATAATCATTCTCGCTTTACCTCCAGCGAATGGTCAAGCCCCAAGAAACCCATCTTGCCGTTTATCAAGCCTTCCAGAATGAGATGCATCTGATCACACATTCTGATAGATTCTGGGCTGGGCTCTCCACGTATCTTATCATTGAGCAGCAGCTCATGCGTTGCCTCAAAACGGCTGGTGGCCAATGGTCATTGGTCATACCAATGAAAGTGGTATAACACAGGTTTAAAGGACTTTATGGTTCTGTCTCGACCAGTCTGCTCTGCATTAAATCTTCTAATGGAGGCTATGTTACAGATTTTCTATGGAACACGTGAACAACATGAAATCTCCGAGCCGAGGCAACTCAGTGACTGTAAAGACGCCCAGATCGTTATCGATTTCCTAGAAAAAGGATCACCATTTAATGGGGATCTTCAGCTAAGAAATATCACCAACGGTCTGGCAGCCGACGACTCTGCCAACGCTGATTGTGCTAAACATTTAGACCTAAAAACCATTGACTACATGTCTGGAAAGCTAGTCGCTGATTTTATGTTTCGACGAAAACAACCGGCAGTTCAAATTACTACAAAGCAGAATCCAGGTGGAGATTGCAACAGACTGGACCCCGCTCTCCTTTTTCAGAGGCTCATTACGCTAGCAAAGAGGATCTATCTCACGGAATCTGAGTACTTTTATTAGGAACTGTGTTCCTACCCGGAATCACTTTTTGACAATTTTTGCATGTTTCGATCTCTGAACAAGCCAAAGTTTGCCAAAGCTATAGCACAGGCTTGCAATCTTGAGGAGCGCTCTACTTCCCTTCCCAATGGCATTCTATGCTTCATTGACGGTGGAGCTCTTCTGCACAGAATTCCATGGGCCAAAAACGAACGTTACTCCAAAATCCTTGACCATTATGCTACTTACGTGATCCAACAGCATCCATCTGCCAATATTGGGTTCAACGGCTACAATGGTGAAGCTACCATAAAGGATATGGCCCAGTCGAATATAAGTCATTTAATCAGCCGTGAGATCTTCTTCACAGCAGATATACAGCTAAAGTCAAAAAAAATCATGGTGACCTATCAAGCAGGAAACTATTCTTTGCACCGGATAGATCTTCCAGGAGAAATAAGGCCAAAACCCAAGGCACAATTACTTTTAACATGTTTTATATAGATTAAGGTAAAATTCTAGTTAATTGACTTCTTGCTATCTCACAAAGGGTTTAGGCTAGGAAAATGAAACTTTCAGGGATGGGTCTACAGACTATAGTATGTCCTGGGAAAGTATTTTGAAGCAACTACCTCCACTCCTTTGCCCTCAAGAGGGCCTTGAAATTTGCCTACATGACAGGTCTATACCTATTGAAATTTTGACAAAACAACATTTTACCTTAATTTTCAGTTACTAGTTGCTTTTTCTCTACCTTTAATTCTGAAAATGCAATTCCTGTTATTTGAGTAGAATTTTGAGCCATATCAATATTTTTTTCAAAATTTAGGAAATGTATTTGCATATCTTTAAAACCTTATAAAATGGAATCGAGCAAAGTTTTGAAGCTGAAAACAATTTTGTTGTACTTCAATTAAGCAGAAGATCTATTTTGCAAGGTTTTACTTTTATAACACACATAATTTTAAAAGTCATCAAAGGTCAGGACCCTCTAGAGAGAGAAGGAGTGCAGGTAGTTGCTTCAAAATACCTTCCCGGGACAAACTTTAACCTGTAGATTTATCCCTGAGAGTTTCATTTTCCTAACCTAAACCCTTTCTGAGATAGCAAGAAGTCAATTAACTAGAATTTTACCTAGATTAATTATGGCATCAATATCGTTTACGTTCCTATATCCTTATTTCATTTTTTTTTTTATTACAAATCAGTTATTTGATCTACGCAGCCTAACTAGACCCAAATCCTCACACCTCGGTCTTTACGCTAAAGTTTTTTAGTACTTCTGAAAAAGCTTCTTATTGTTTCAATTAAACGACCCTTGTGTTTCAGGAGTCGTTCTTAAAGAATTCGGACAAAATTCCGAAATTCCAAAAACTTTAGCGTAAAGAGCAAGGTGTTGAGAAGGAGGCAATCCCCTTCATATGTGTGATAATTTCTGCCCGATTTAAGTTTTAATTTCGCTCCTTACTTTCAGTTGAAAAAAATTGTTTTTTAATTTAATTTCTGATCTTTTTTTCAATTCAATAAAAAAACAAGTTTTTTTAAGTGAAAGTAAGGAGCGACATTAAAACTTAAAACGAGCAGAAATTACTTCGTATATGAAAGGTGCTGCTACCTCATCAACGCCCCGCTCTTTACGCTAAAGTTTGACTTTTTCTCTCAACTCTTCTTTTTTAAAACAGTAAAAAACTTTAGCATAAAGAGTGGGGCGTTGATGAGGAAGCAGCCCCTTTCATATACGAACTAAAAATGTTTTGATTTTGGCTCTCAGCAGAGGAATAATTAAAATAAAATTTGCATATTTATTTTTTCGGCTAAATGACTTTCTCATAGTTTTGATCGAATGATTTTGAGAAAAAAAAGGAGTGGGGGAGGAAGCCTAGTTGCCCTCCGATTTTTTTGTTACTTAAAGAGGCAACTAGAACTTTTAATTTTTTACGAATGTTTTTATTAGTAAATGATATACGTAACTTATAAATTAGCTTACGTAACGAACTTTTGTATCCTCATGTTTTTATTACATATATGAGGGGGTTCACCCCCTCGTCAGTACCTCGCTCTTTACACTAAAGCTTAAATTTTTTCCCAATTCATTAGGAATGACCCTTGAATCACAAAAGCCATAGAATAATTAGTTGAAATTGCTAAAAATACTTTAAAGTAAAGAGCAAGGTATTAGGAGGAGGTGAGCCCCTCATATGCGTAATAATTTCTGTTCGTTTTAAGTTTTAATGCTGCTCCTTACTTCCAGTTAAAAAAAACTTTTTCATATTCATTTATCCATTGTTTTTTTTTAAATAATGCTAGAACTTCTTCTCTCGATGGAAAGTTTCCCAAACATATCCCCCTCTTCTCAGCAACTCCCCCCAACCAAAAAATTCCCCTGAAAACGTCTGTACAGTTCACAATAACCATTACTATATGTAAGCACTTTTCAAAGTTTGTAGCTTGTAGTCCCTCCCACGAGGACTGTGGGGGACTAAGTCGTCCCCAAAGACATAGTTATATGGATTTTCGACTACGCTGAATAAAATGGCTATTTCAGAATTTTGATCCGTTGACTTTGGGAAAATAATAAGCGAGGGAGGGGCCCTAGGTGCCCTACAATTTTTTGGTCACTTAAAAAGGTCACTAGAACTTTTCATTTCTGTTAGACAAAGTCCTCCCGCAAAATTCTAGGATCACTGGGGCGATACGATTACCCCTGGGGAAGAAGAAGAAGAAAAAAAAAAAAAACAAATAAACACGCATCCGTGATCTGCCTTCTGGCAAAAAATACAAAATTTCACATTTTTGTAGATAGGAGCTTGAAACTTCTACAACAGGGTTCTCTGATACGCTGAATCTGATGGTATTATTTTTGTTAAGATTCTATGACTTTTCAGGGGTGTTTCCCCCTATTTTCTAAGATAAGGCAAACTTTCTCAGGCTCGTAACTTCTGATGGGTAAGACTAAACTTGATGAAACTTATATATTTAAAATCAAAATCAAAATATGATTCTTTTGATGTAGCTATTGGTATCAAAATTCCATTTTTTAGAGTTTTGGTTACTATTGAGCCGGGTCGCTCCTTACTACAAATCGTTACCACGAACTGTTTGATATCCACTACTATCTAAAATGCAATGAGGTAACCCATCAATTCCTCCGTGAAATTTTTTTCAGTAATAATACAAATTATTTATATTCAGGTCCGGAATGCGGTTGAGTGTAACATGTGCCTATTTCCCCAACCATACTTGGAACTTTCTTATACAAACTCTCTCGTAAAGCAATTACGAGCCCTTATTTAAATCCCTCCTCCTCCCCGAAGTATCGAACCATTACAATTTCTTTTTGTTTCCCTGTATTTTGTTTATAACCATTGTATTTCAGGAGCAACATTTTGGCATTGTCCTTTTTTTTCCTCTTTTCCCTCGGCAAATTTCATTTATGACGAATCACCACTGATTATCCAACTTCTGCAATTTTTAAGAAAAGTATAAACCTCTAGCCAAACTGATTGATATTATGCTACCTTTTTGAGAAACTTCAAATAATCTTTGCCTGGGGTCAATAAGGGTGTTTTAGCTAGTCTTTGAGCTGGAGCCATTAATACGTGAGCTGAAACAGAGTAAGATATAGTCTATATATAGACTCAAATATTAGTGTTTCCACTTCTACGGATTTATCGGTAGATCTACCGATTTTGGGACTCTTCTACCGAATAAATTTCAAGCCTAATTAATATAGATATATCTAATAGATATAGAGTTAGATACAGACTATAGATATATACTTTGTAGAAGAGAAACAGCTGAAGTCGTTCCGTCAAGCTTTCACTTCTTTGATACATGTTTCTGCTGTTGATTGGAAAGCTCCGTTCAAACAATCATCAGGCAGTTTGAAATTAAAGTCGGATAAAATCTAAGAATTCTTAAGAGGTGCAATGATTCCCAGGCCCAATTAATCAAAATATTTTCTAAGAAAATGAGTAGAAAAATCTTAAGATAAAAAAAGCGTTTCCCATTCCCATGTGTCTGAAAAATTCCGTTCTGTCTATCAAAATTTCGTTTTGAAGAGTTTCGGTCACTATTGGGCCGGGTCCCTCTTTACTTACACTTCGTTACCACGAACGTTTGATTCAGTTTTTCGGAAGACCGGGAATAATCCAAAAAGTGTAAAAAGTAAGGGTACATACTTGCTTCTTGGACAATGCTTCTTTTTCGGATTAACCAGAACCCATATTGCAACCCAAGAAAAGAAATCGATGAAGACATGCCATGATATCACAATTTCACTCCTAGTATCTTCAAAAAATTCAAACCACTTAATAATATAAAGATGCTTGACAAATACTGTAGCAGCTACTCTTGAGTATATGAAGTTTTGCCTGATATTCGATATGATGTGCATAATGAACTGTATCAATGGATCGATACAGCAAAATAATGTCGAAATTTTAATGCCCTATTGTTATCCTTTGTATGAAAAAAAAAGTTTTTTAAACTGAAAGTAAGGAGCGACATTGAAACTTAAAAACGAACAGAAATTACTTCGTATATGAAAGGGGCTGGTCCCTCCTCAACGCCCCGCTCTTTACGCTTAAGTTTGACATTTTCTCTCAACTCTACTTTTTAAAACAGTAAAAAACTTTAGCGTAAAGAGCGGGGCGTTGAGGAGGGACCAGCCCCTTTCATATACGAAGTAATTTCTGTTCGTTTTAAGTTTTAAAGTCGCTCCTTACTTTCAGTTAAAAAAACTTTTTTTTTATTTAGTTTCTGAACGTTTTTGAATTAATGCAGGTTTTGATTTTGGCTCTCCTCAGATGAATAATTAAAACGAAATTTACATAATTATTTTTTTGGCTAAATGGCTTAATCATAGTTTTGATCGAATGATTTTGGGAAAAAAGGAGCGGTGGAGGAGGCCTAGTCCCCCCCCCCCCAGTTTTTTGGTTACTTAAAAAGGCAACTAGAACATTTAATTTTACTTTTGTATTCGTATGTTTTTATTACGTATATGAGGGGGTTTACCCCCTCAGCAGTACCTCGCTCTTTACAACAAAGCTTAAGTTTTGTCCTAATTCCTTAAGAATGACCCGTGAATCACAAAGGCCGTAGAATAAATAGTTGAAATTACTAAAAATACTTTAGCGTAAAGAGTGAAGTATTGAGGAGGGGACGAATCCCCTCATATGCGTAGTAATTTTTGTTCGTTTTAATGCTGCTCCTTAGTTTCAGATGAAAAAAATTTTTCAGATTTTTTTTTTTTAATAATGCTAGAAAATCCTGCGCTCCCTTCATGGAAATTTTCTTCCCCCATGAAAAATTACTCCATGGAAAGTTCCCCCAACATACCCCCCTTTTCTTAACAGCCCCCCAACCAAAAAAATCCCTCTGAAAACGTCTGTACACTTCCCAATAACCATTACTATATGTAAGCACAGGTCAAAGTTTGTAACTTGTAGCCCCTCCCACGGGGACTGTGGAGGAGTAAGTCGTCCTCAAAGACATAGTTATAAGGTTTCTCGATTATGCTGAATAAAATAGGCCCATTAGAATGAGCCCCCTTGCAACATTCTAGGACAACTGGGTCGCTACGATCACCCCTGGAAAAAAAACAAAAACAAACAAATAAACACACATCCGTGATCTGCCTTCTGTCAAAAAATACAAAATTCTACATTTTTGTAGATAGGAGCTTGAAACTTCTACAGTATAGTTCTCTGATACGCTGAATCTGATGGTGTGATTTTCGTTAAGATTCTATGATTTTTAGCGGGTATTACCCCCTATTTTCTAAAATAAGGCAAATTTTCTCAGGCTCGTAACTTTTGATGGGTAAGACTAAACTTGATTAAACTTATCTATTTAAAATCACCATTAAAATGCGATTCTTTTGATGTAGCTATTGCTAACAAAATTCCATTTTTTTGAGTTTTGGTTACTATTGAGCCGGGTCGCTCCCTACTACAGTTCGTTACCACGAACTGTTTGATATCCACTACTATCTAAAATGCAATGAGGTAACCCATCAATTCCTCCGTGAAATTTTTTTCAGTAATAATACAAATTATTGATATTCAGGTCTGGGATGCGGTTGAGTGTAACATGTGCCTATTTCCCCAACCATACTTGGAACTTTCTTATACAAACTCTCTCGTAAAGCAATTACGAGCCCTTATTTACCTCCCTCCTCCTCCCCGAGGTATCGAGCCATTACAGTTTCTTTTTGTTTCCCTGTATTTTGTTTATAACCATTGTATTTCAGGAGCAATATTTTGGCATTGTCCTTTTTTTCCTCTTTTCCCTCGGCAAATTTCATTTATGACGAATCACCACTGATTATCCAACTTCTGCAATTTTTAAGAAAAGTATAAACCTCTAGCCAAACTGATTGATATTATGCTACCTTTTTGAGGAGCTACAAATGATCTTTGCCTGGGGTCAATAAGGGTGTTTTCCAGCTCTTTGAGCTGGAACCATTAATACGTGAGCTGAAACAGAGTTAGATATAGTCTATATATAGACTTAGATATTATTGTTTCCACTTCTACGGATTTATCGGTAGACCTACCGATTTTTGGACTCTTCAACCGAATAAATTTCAAGCCTAATTGTTATAGATATATCTAATAGATATAGAGTTAGATACAGACTATATATATACACTGGTAGAAGAGAAACAGCTGAAGTCGGTCCGTCAAGCTTTCACTTCTTTGATACATGTTTCTGCTATTGATTGGAAAGCTCCGTTCAAACAATCATCAGGCAGTTTGAAATTAAAGTTGGATTAAATCTAAGAATTCTTTAAAGGTGCAATGATTCCCTGGCTCAATTAATCAAAACATTTTCTAAGAAAATGAGTAGAAAAATCTTAATATAAAAAAAGCATTTCCCATTCCCATGTGTCTGAAAAAGCTACCATCTGCTTTTTTTGCTCATTTCATTTCGTAATTTATTGAGGTTTCGTTTATTTTGTTTTTGATTGACGTATATTAAATGTGTTGCGTGTGTCTATTAACTTTAATGGTTCTTTCACTGCTAAAGAAATTGGTGTTCCCTTTGGCCATATCTTAGCAGTGATATTAAAAGGTTGTCCCAGAGTAAGAAAATCAAACTATTAACTAAAACAGATAGTTTTCTATTTAACGCTGATCAATACTGCTTGAAGGTCTGGTTAATATATATTGTCTAGTCTTGTACGCCAATCTGCTCATGATTAACCTCATATTGAAAATTTTTCTGTCGTAGTAAGCACAAATAAAATAAATAGTGACTGTACGCAAAACGAGCTAAAACCAAATTTGTTGAAAAATAAGGAGAAATGCTCCTCCCTCCAGCATTCTTCTCCCTTCCCAACCCAAATTCTTAGCAAAAAATGTCATATTGTGGCCATAATATATTACATATATATTATAATACATATTATAATTAAATATTATTATATTATTATATTATAACACCATAATACATATGTTGGTCATATTGTGGCCTCTTTTAGCCGTATTAGCGCTGAGTTTTTCAATTTGTTTGATTCATGAGCCAAAGTAGGCTAGAACCCACCCCTTATTCTTCCCACTTCAAGTGTTTTAGAAGAAAGTTATCTATATTGTATTTTGTTTTACGTGTTCTTGCAACGATTTTTTAATTTGTGTGTCTAGGCAGCCAAATTCCACCATTGCTATCTCCAAAAAGTGCTCATTGCTCATTGTTTAAACCAGTGGTGCTAGGATTTTGCACAACACGGAATTACATAACAGAAGGGAGGATAAGTGAGACAGCTTGCATTGAAATCCTACCCCTCCTACCACCATCTTTTAGCACAAAGTTAGGCATATTGGAACTCATTTGAACGCAATTATGAAAGGATTTGCAACCTGCGTGATCGAAAGACTAATATGGGCCTTATCGAGTTAATCCCCTCCCTCTCATCCTTCTTAATGGTGACAATTGGATGAATAGGAGGGAACTGAGATCCCACTTAAATTTCGAAAGATACCTTTTTTGGTATTTCATTAAACAATTTCAATGACATTTTTTGCCCAAAAAATAAACCCCCCTCCCTAGATTTTCAGAAATGAAGTGATCATCTCAATGAATAAATTAAAAATGTGCAATTATTTTCATTTCGTTTAAATTGATAGAAAACGGTGCCTGAGATCTTGTCAACAGCCATCCCCTTCTCCCCGTCAGCTTTTCGGTAGAAATTTACACGTGTATTAGCCTTATTTAAACCAAAATCATGTAATAATTTTCATTCCGTGTCAAAAGGGGGTACACGCTGGACCGTTAGGCCCTTCAATTCCCTTCATTCCCTCCCGCAATGGTAAATATTTATTGTAACGGTAGGCGCGATTTCAATTAACCCTTCAACCTCACCCATCTCAGCTCCAGCCTCTAAGTTGACATAAATTTAGTGATGTTCTTATTCCAGGGTTGTGTAGCTCGGAAATTACCATTGTCCAAAATACGAATGCAGGTTTTATAAATCCCACCATAAAATAGATTTTAATCATGGTTCGAAGTGATTATACTCGTGTCCAGAATTCGGTTGCTTTTGAGACAGGATTATTCACCCTAGAGTATTTGCAACTTTTGTCTGCACTCTCTCACGCAAATCACCAGATGAGGATATTCCCGCTGTGCACTATTTTCAAACAAATCTTTTCTTAAGCCTTGAAGCTCTGTGGAACTACTCAGTCTTCCGGCAGCTCTTCAAAAATAAAATGAATACATAAAACCAAAAGTGGTTACGTAAATCAAAAATAACTGAAAGGGTTCCGACAGGGTGACAAAAACTCAAGTTGGAAAGAGTATAAAATAGTCAAATTTATGACACCCGATTTTCAGGGTGGTTTTTGAAAAGCTTTCAAACTGATTTTCTACGGACTGGTGTTCAAAATCATGCTGAGAATAATGACAAATTACCTGCAAAATGGGGGAGTGTATCTCTAAACTAACAAAATAAAAAAGAAAGTTTTTCTTGGAGACTCACCATACCATGTGGCTTGGAAACTGACGGATGGAAAACATCGTAACTGAATTTTGACGAAACTGTATCGCATGAGGCACGCACATAACAACTGCAATATTCATTCACATCTTTTTGTGCACATCTATTATTATATTTTTGTATTAAAAACATATTTCTGTCCGTAGCCCAGTTCACCATGCCATAACTCCTGCAGAATGTGATTTTCAGCGAGAAAACAAAAGAACACTTACAAAAGAATGTCTGAGTTTAAGATGTTCTTATAAAATTAAAAAAAAAATTCAATTGAAAGCAAGAATCAACTTTAAAAACTAAACAAACATGAATCCCACCAATTGAAAAACTCGGGGTTATTATGGCTATAAAACTGCAATATGAATACTTTTTTGCTAAAAATTTGGGTTGGGAGGGGATAGGAATTCCTGGGGGGAGGAGTATACCTCCTTGGTGTTCAAAAAAAATGTTTCAGCTCATTTTGAGTACAGTCAGTATTTATTTTTTGTGTTTATCACAACAGGAAAGGTGGCAGCCCGCAAAATTTTCAATATGACGTCTGTCATGAGCAGAATTGTGTGCAAGACTTGACAATATATATTAATCAGACCCTCAAGCAGTATTGATCGGCGTTAAATACAAAAAACTATCTCTTTTAGTTACTAGTTTGATTTTCTTACTATGGAAAAATCTTTTCAACTTACTATGGAACAAACTTACTATGGAACAATCTTTTCCAACTTACTATTGAACAAACTTTTACTATGGAACAAACCGGAATAATTTCATTCTCCTAACAAAATTTTTTGGTTAATTGGGCCAGGAAATCACCGTACCTCTTAAGAAATCTGATTTAATCTAACTTTAATTTGATACTGCCTGATGATTGTTTGAACGGAGCTTTCCAATCAACAGCAAAAACAAGTTTCTTTAACTGAACTTAAGGAGCAGCATTAAAATTTAAAACGAACAAAAAGTATCACGCAAACGAAGGGGGTTGCCTCTTCCTCAACACCTCGCTCTTTACACTAAAGTTTGAATTTTGTCCCAATTCCTTCAAAGCGACTCCTAAAACACAAGGGTTGTTTAATTGGAACAATAAGAAGATTTTTTCAAAAGTCCATAAAGCTTTACCGTAAAGACCGAGGTGTTGAGAATGAGGCAACCCTCTTCAAATACGTCAAATTAACATGTAAATACCCCTATTTGGTCTAGTTGGGCTCCAGAGATCCGATAACTGATTTGTAAAAAAAAGAAAAAAAAAGAAAAAAGAAAAAGGATATAAGAATGTAAACAATAATGATGTCGATACATAAAACAATAAAACAATGAAACAATTAATTCTTATAGTTTTATAACAATTAATCTAGATAAAACATGTGAAAGGTAATTGTGCCCTGAGTTTTGGCCTTATTCGTTCCGGAATATTTATCAACAATGTTTATCCGAGGATGCCACGCCGCTGAATTTTGCGAATAATCTAAAGTCTACTTTACAAATTATTATCAGCTCCTTTTATGGTGTTCCTTTTAATTCTTATAAAATTAAGCTCCAGCAAGTTAAAAGTGTTTATTTTTAAATAAATTTTGGAATTCTGTTCTAGCACAAGATTACTTTTTTAAGCACCAAATTTAAAACTTCTTCCTCGTGTTCTATTTCCAATTTTTCCAATTTGTCATTTATATTCCCTGTGTCCCGGTGTCCCGGTCGTCATTTGTGTCCCGGTGTGCCGGTCTGTAATTTATCTTAGAGTGTCCTGGTAGTCATTTATATCTCCCGGTCGTTATTTGTGTCCCAGTGTCCCAGTCAGTAATTTCTCTTTGAGTGTCCCGGTCGTCATTTATATTCCCAGTGTCCCGGTTTTTAGTTTTCTTTTTCTCCTTTATTTTTCAGTTTTTTCTTCTTTTTAGTTTTTTCTTTTTCAGTTTTTAGTTTTTTTAGTTTTTTTTATTATTTAAATTTTTTTCTTTTTAGTTTTTTGTAGTTTTTACCTTTTTTTTAGTATTTTTCTTTTTTAGTTTGTTACCTTTTTTTATTTTTTTTAGTTTTTTAGCTTTTTTAGTTTTTTTAGTATTTTCTTTTTAGTTTTTTTTTGTAGTTTTTACCTTTTTTAGTTTTTTTTCTTCTTTTGTATTAATGCTAAAGCCAAGGTTCGAACCTGGAACCTCTCGGACCTGGACCCTGGAACATAACGCTTTACCAACTCAGCTACTTCGGCTTGAATACATTCGTTTTTGAATTGGTACATGATGAAATAATCCAGACGTCATATAATGACGTCACTGGACAGACAGACAGATAGACAGACAACTCATTTTTATATATGTAGGTAGATAAACCGAGACGGGTTCTTTCCATTCTCGGTTTTAAACTTCCCATCTCAGTTTTAAACTGTATTGAACTTCTGTATTACATTTCACAGCAGTTTAATACTGTCCATGAATATTATAAATCGGTTTGGAATTAATCTTAAATCCTCTGTAACGGAATCAAATGAATAATAACAATAAAGAGCAGTCACGATTATCAAGCAATTATATTTAAGTGGTGGGGGCAGCCCGTTGAAAGGTAATCTCAGCATCAAGAATAAACTTAATTGGATAATTGTGCTGCCACGATGCAGCTTTGTCACTGAGCAATCTCATCCAAACCCTTGAAAAACCTTTAAACCTACCATGCCATACAGTCCCTTCAGAAGGACCCAATTCACAGCTAAATATTTACACACCTTTAGTCCCTAGGTATTCGTAGCTGTGGATCTTTTGCTTGCTGGAATCAAAAGACATATTTGATGGTACAGTCATCTCAAAGAAACGTTTTGGACACACATTTAGCACAAAATAAAATTTTAAAAGCATATTTCTGCGGCTTTTCCTCATACAAGTAACTGAAGTAGTGTGTCGACGTGTTTGTCTTATTATTTTGAGAAACGGTGGTACCAGGTAAGTAAGCTGCTTAGAATTATATTGGTTTTTGGCCGTACTAAAGCCTGCCCAATTAACTTATACTACATTATTTAAAAGCAACCCAAGTGAGAATTAGGGGCTCCAGCAGAAAGTGGGCAGCACCGTTCAATAACAGATCTTATGCAGGCTTTAAACAGAAGGATGATTAAGCTGGATGAAAGCATAATTATAGAGTGAAAATCATATTCCAGTTTGTTATTGTATGACGACAAGATCCAATCACAAAATGAAGGAATTTTGATAGCTACATCAT
Source organism: Artemia franciscana (assembly GCF_032884065.1). NCBI lineage: Eukaryota > Metazoa > Arthropoda > Branchiopoda > Anostraca > Artemiidae > Artemia > Artemia franciscana. The sequence goes on along the minus strand of NC_088870.1, from coordinate 8,716,607 downwards.
CCCAAACAGGCAAAAAAATGACCAGCCAGTCGGTAAGATCCATTGTCGGTAAGAACTAAATTTGGATCAAAGCCTTTTGTAACACTAAACTTCCTGTGCAGCTTGTTGATTTTCCACGTTGTATTCGTGGTTTTGTGCGCCTATTTTATGTACTCGGAGAAGATCTGGTCAAATCATGGGTATATTTAATATAGTAACACAACACTATTGCTGATGATCAACGAAATCACAAATGGCAACCAGAAAATAATGTTTTTGCGAGAGATTTTAGGAAACATGTAGCTGAGCTAGATTGGATAAAGGGAGTTGCTTATAGTAAGTATGCTTATAGAGCGAAAATTTCATTCCAGTTTCTTAATGTAGGCGAACAAAGTCCAGTCAAGCTGGGCAATCCAAAAGAGAACACTGGAAAATTCATTCCCAAGAGGTGATGTTTCTCATATTTCTTAATGGCTTCATTCTATTTGAACAACAGCTCGAGATAACTGAAAATGGGGAATTATATTTTGGGCCATGCCCCTATTTGGAAGGGGGCCCCTAGTGGTTTTTTCCTGGTTCTCGCAGGCTGTTGAAGTAATTAACATAACAAACAACTACATTTTCAAGAAAACATTCCCTATGGATTAACATCCAAAGAAATCATGATTTGATTGGGGGCCTAGAAGGTTTTTTCCCTACACCCCTAGGTTTCTTAATTAATTAGCATAAAATATACCTGTAACTCTTATAAAAAAAATTCCTGCTACGAAACAGGCACCTTCATCTTGAAAAAAATTAATAATACCTGCGTAACCCGAGTGTAAGGTTAGGCATTTGAAGGTGGTGGGCTGCCATGAAAGTCATTAAGCTGTCACTACTATCGTTCCCAATGGAAGCTAAAGTTTAAGGAAAGAGGACCATTGGCTTTTGAAAAAGTTGCTGGATACTGTGGCATTTACGCCCTACTGATAACAAACTTGTCATACTTATAATGACTGTAGCTTTGATAATACTAAAGCGCAAATACTATCTAGTGCAATACTATTAGAAGTCTATGGTTTGTCACAAATAGGCCACGATAGATTGTGGGCCGCAACACCTTCACTAGCGGCATCAGTACTGGCACTGCTGGCGTTAGAATACAAATAAATTGAAATATCTGAAAATGATTCTGATAACATCCTATGCGTTTGAACTCATCACTCCTAACATAAATGAAGACTGTTTCAGATATCAGTTCGATTTTTTCCTGCTTTTACGATTTTCTTATTTCTAAAGCAAGGCCACATATGCTATGAGTTTTTACCTTTGTATGATGGCTGAAGACGTTGTATGATTTTTCTGAAAATCCTTTAAAATATTCTAATTTTCTGAAAAAAGTCATGATGTTGACTGAGAAGTTGATTATTAAATAATGTTTCTGGGAAAAAAAATGTTTCCCTTTCGTTTGAAGGTAAAAACATAAATTCAGCTGTTTAGTATTTCAGTAAGCGCCACAGGTTTATCTTCATGACATCCATACAGAATGTAAAATTTATTTGTTGTAGAAAAGAAGGCAAGTTTTTTGTTGATAATTTAAAATATTAAATCCTGCAATATCTTTTCATTTCTTTGTGATAAAAAGACATCATGACTGAGAAATATTTATTCTATACATTGAAACAAGTCATCTGCATGGATGCCTAGGTTTTCTTCACTAATAAATAAAAATAATTGTCACTCAGCTTTTATATTGTGAACTTGAGACATTGCTGCAATGTGTAAGACGGGTAGCTTGAAAATGGGACCATAAATATGACAAGAGTAGTTCAGAGTCATTTCCGGAACGATAAAGAACTGACGATGCAAATATAATGTATAATGATTGTAAAAAAAACATCCTTTATACAACTCAATTGCAGAAAGGACGAGGCTCAGAATGGTTAATGATATAGCTTGTTTTTCTTTCATATATAAAAAAAACTACCTTCTTTGGGATGGGGGGGGGGGTCTTGTGTTTTTTCTCTTGTGTCGAGGCTCTTAAAGTTTTGAATATATTATGTTGAAAACGTTTTTTTATGTATTTGTTCCATTTTTGTCTCTCCCCTGTTTCCTGGACATAAAACCTAAAGAGAGAAACTATGTTGAAGTTTTTTGCTGTGAATATATTTATTGAATAAAATTGTTAAGAAAAAGATGACTAATTTAGAAATGGAGACAATGGCACAGAGCCCTCATCGTCTGTACATACCTGCTTTTTATAAAGGAAACTTTAACCACAAACTCGAGAAAGACTCATTAAATAAGAAATGAAATATTTCTGAATAAATTTTTGATATTCTAAGGTTTGAACTAAGGTCTTCTGCCAAGAAAATGTCTTGTCCTTACCAGCTGTAACAAAATTGATCTAATTCAAATACAAGTGTCTATTACATTGCCTCTTGGGAGCACTAATAATGTTGAATTGATGTTCCTTTTTTGATTATTATAATTTCATGTCAAAATTTTGAAATAGATAAGAACGGTAGAGATAAATACAATTACCAAATTTATGAAAAAAATGACAAAATAAAATTAAAACCACAGTTTTTAAAAACTTAATATTTGAGGAAAGGTGATGGGGTATCGAAATTTATCTTCTTATGTAGCAATTCATATACTTATTTTTTTTTTTAGTATAATTGTTGGGGTTTCAATTTGCTGAAACCCAAACAATTGTTAGTACCACTGTACTAACATATTTAGGTCTCCTGATTGGGTCTTCGATCAAGAATACACGAAAGCTTTTGCTTCGGAATGTTGAACGCAAACTTAGAATTGCTTTTGCTAGTGCGGTTACATCACAGTTTAATCTCGAAAGGAAAGCCTTCTCTCGAATATATAATTAGTGTGGCTCTCCCGCCTATTTTATATTTAACCCCCATGGACATTTTTACTGAATATGATAGGTAAGTGTTGCCAAAGTGCTATTCTAAGTACGCGAAGTTTTTGCGTCAGACCACTCGGGGTTAAAGAATAGGTAAATCGTTAACCGTTTTGGTGGAACTGGTTCAGGCCGGAGATGAATAGTTTCGGAAATTGAGTAACCAGTCTTCTTCCTACCTGTTGAAGGGCGTACTATTTTAGATTTGGTATTATTAGTAATTATATATATATATATATATATATATATATATATATATATATATATATATATATATATATATATATATATATATATACATTAAATTGTATATATAATTTTCTATATAATTAATATATATATATATATATATATATATATATATATATATATATATATATATATATATATATATATATATATATATATATATATATATATGTCGCCGTAGCTTTTAATAATCTTGCTATCAAAAATTTGTACTTACCTACTAACTATGGTGACCAAGCCTCCGAGGCCTGTTTCACCTCCGCTTGTCAGAGGCTAGCGAAGTTTGCAAAACCAAGAACTGGGTACATCGTCAACCGTTTTGGTGTAGTGGAACCGGTTCAGGCCCGGATGAAAAGTTTCAGAAACCGAGTAACCAGTCCTTTTCTAACCCAATGAAGGGCGTACTAATTTAGATTCGGTATTATTAGTAATTTGTGTATATCTTTATGAAATGTTTATTTGTTTTTCTTTCTTTTATTGTGCTCCATCGTTTTCCTTTTTATTGTTTATAGATAGGTAATAAAGAACATTCATTCTATGCATTTTGGACATACCCAAGGATTTGTAATAAAAAATGAGACACGAACACATCGGCTTAGAGTTATGGCATTACTTTTCCTGAAAAAGGATTAATTGCTATGATTCCGGAGATACAATCAGCAATAGTAAAAGTATTTGTGGTAAGCCCGAAGCACAGAGACACATTCGAAGTAAGCCCTAAACCATTCTAAAAACGTATTTAACACAATCATAAATTTATATATATTTCATTCAAAAAGGCATATTGTCTAACTACTACCTCATATCCACTTCTCTTAAAGATATACATTCCACCATATATCCTTCCATTGTGTTTTCCAAAAAGAAAAAAAAATATTAACATTTTACAACAGAAACACAGTTCATAAGAAGAATAAAGAGCAGCGCGATCGTAAAATATAATTAGAATAGATATAGTAAGCTACATATCTATCAACCAGACGGGGGGCATAGAAATGTGCCATTACGAATAAAAAAACGATCATTTATGACGGTTTGCATCCTGCAATAGTGCTGTTTTAAGGTGTCAGGGTGAGAGCGTTCCTTGGTATCCAATAACCCTTCCAAAAATATAGCTACAGTTTCGGTTTTCTTGGTTTTTTCCATTGTAAGCCAGTTATGCCCCATCGTCTCCCATAGCTTTGGAATAACCGTTTTAGTTCGAAATCAGGTTTGACACAAGCAAGTTAAGTGTTAAAATTGTCCTCCTGGGGCTTTTTCAGTCCGTGGAGAAGCTAGCTGAGAAATGATTTTATAAATCAGCATCTCAAGTGATAGACGCTGGATATGCGAGTACCAGAACTGTCGATATGTCTCAGAAATGTGAGTACTAGAACTGTCGATATGTCTCAGAAATGTGAGTACTAGAACTGTCGATATGTCTCAGAAATGTGAGTACTAGAACTGTCGATATGTCTCAGAAATGTGAGTACCAGAACTGTCGATATGTCTCAGAAATGTGAGTACTAGAACTGTCGATTTGCCTCAGAAATGGTACCGGTCTTGAGACGTTAGAAGCATACTCAACAAAGACCTCCAGTGCCCTTCTTGTTAGTCTAATATTAATTCGGAGGTGAGAATCGGTAGACATATTCAGATCCTTAACTTCAGAAAGCTAAAGAGCTAAACCAATCAGACGACTGCCTGGGATATTCAAATTTTTGTTTACAGTTGAACTTTACACCCCAACCGTAGGTAGAAATTGAATTGAGTCCAAACTCTAGTCTGAATTTCAAACGAACTGGTTTCATTTCCAGCAACAGGATTCCATAAAATAGAATTTACTCACTAAAGCCCTTTCTTCTTCTTACAGACAAGCAGGCTGTACCAGGTTTGACTTTCATACAAAGATTTTTGGTTTTAAGGCACAGGTTTTCAAGTCAATTGGCTGAGCAGTGCCCATTTTGAAACCCAAAGCATCAAGCCTGTCATTTGCCCTTTAATGAAAATTAAATAAAAAAAAAAAAAGTCTTATTCAACAGGAAGCAAGGAGCAACATTAAAACTTAAAACGAACATAATTTGTCTCGTTTATTAGGGGGACTTCTCCTTCCCTAATCCTTGCTATTCACGCTAAAATATGAAAGTTCTTTGAAAATACACCTTATTCAAAATCAACAGCTCCTATGTCCGAACAGTTTTTATTAAGGAATTGTGACAAAAAAAGTCAAATTTTAGCGTACAAAGCGAGGATGAGAAAGGGGCCCTCCCCCTAGCACATGAAATAATTTATGTTCGTTTTAAGTTTTAATGTTGCTCCTCACTTTCAGTTTTTTTTTATTATTTGATACTGTTTTTTCAAAGCATAACATGAAACCCTATCCCGCGTCGTGTAAAATTTACCTGAGGACTAAAATATAAAAATTTAATCGGTAAAATTTACCGAGGAAATATTCCCTCGGAAACTTTCTTTCCAACGTAACATTCTCCATATGGAAAATATCCCCTGCAGAAGTCCCGCCCCACAGAAAAAAAATCGTTTATTCAATGATACTGATTTATGCTTGTTCTAAATTTGAATTAGTTCAACATTTTATCCTGTTCGTCTTTGGCTTAATGCAGCTCTTTACTTTGTCTTTCGAAAACTTCTTCTTTGGATCAAAAATTGGTTGATTGATTTTTATTAGTTTCTATTTGACAATATTTATTTTTACTTAAAGCAGCGTTTGTAAAGTTTGTTTTCGGTGTTTTTGAGTAAGAATCAAGATTTTCCCTTGCTATTGAAACTACAGACAAAGTTTTCAAACAAATTATAATAATAGTTGCATCCTAGAACTTTGGATGGATGGGCAGGGGGAATATTATTCAAACAAATCGATGGGACATTTATATAAACATTTACCTTCTGTTGGGGTGGGGTCATGCCGACCCCTATCAGTTACAGCCTTTGAGTACAGACGAATATTGACAGAAGATTGATTATAAGAATCATATTGAAATATATTTTGTTTTAATTGCGTATTTGTTTAAATGGATGAATTTGGAAATCGATTATTAAAAATAGTTCTAAATTTTTTCTAAAAGAAAATAAAATAAAATAGAACGTCAAGAATCAATACAACCAGAGCGTTTTCGTTAAGGTTCCCTTGGTTATGAAATTTTATTTGAAGCGTCTCTATTAGCGAAATTTTGTAGCATATCAAAATAAAAGAAAAGAATATATTGCACTTACCATAAATAAAGCCACATTTTTCTTCAAATATATATTTCCTTAGTAAGTCCTCTTGGCCCTCCCAAGTCAAATTTAAAATCTACTTCAGTTCCCTGTTGAATACTTCCTCAAAATTTAAGCTGGGTCCCTATGCTATTAGTTTATTTCCTTATCATTGCCTTAAAGATTGCAAATAGTACGTTTTCAGTTAGTAAGATCCCTTTCAGCATTTCCTGAAAGTTTCGTTCCCAAGAATCTGTGTCGTAATTAAATTTACGAGCTAATGAATCAGCTTTGTATTTGAATAATTTTTTACTTGGTAGTTTTTTCAAAACTCTTTTTTTATTTCCAACTTGGAAATGGTTCTGGGTAGGGGAGTATTCAAGAGGGGGATTTCTAACATTAGTTTAAGGGTCAGGAAATCTTGATTATGGAGACTTTAGTGGGAGACCTTTTATGATTTCAAGCCTGTTTACTACAAAAATGAAACTAAAGTCACATTTTGGTGTCGTGAGGCATACTATGATGATGTTGTTACCACAAAAATTATAAAGTTATGTAAATGTTATTATTACCTTTCGAATGACCTTAAATTGTGCTCTATGATGTCCAAGTGCAAAAGAAAAAAAAAACAAACTATTATTGTTTCCAACTCCTTTTAAAATTCCCTTGAATTTGTCTGTGCAAAAAACTTTTACTATAGACGAATCTAAATAATAGCTATCATTCTTGAATCACTATTAAATATGAAAAAGAAGTATTTTTTTAACTGAAAATAAAGAGCGACATTAAAACTTAAAACGAACAGAAATTATTCTGTATATGAAAGAGGCTGTCCCCTCCTCAACGCCTAGCTCCGAACGCTAAAGGTTGAATCTTTGCCACAACTCAACTATTTGAACAATAAAAACTTTAGTGTAAAGAGCAAAGCGTTGAGGAGAGGACAACCCTTTTCATACACGGAATAATTTCTGTTTGGTTTAAATTTTAATGTCACTCCTTACTTCCAGTTAAAAAAAACTTATTTTTTATTTGATTTCTGAATGTTTTTGAACTTATGGAGGTTCAAATTGTCTTACCTTACATGAAAATTAAACCAAACTTTATATATGAATTTTGGCAGATTTATTCCTTCTATGAAAGGTTGCCACTTCCTCAATACCTTGCTCTTTACGCTAAAGCTGTCTGCACGTTCTTATTCTAATTAAACAGCCGCGTGTTTCAGTAGAAGCTCTTAAGAAATTTGGACAAACAGTCAAGCTTTAGCGTAAAGAGCAAAGTATTGAGGAGGGGGCTTCATATATGGAATAATTTTCTGTTCGTTTTTCAAATAGTTCTGGTAACTCTGGCTCACCCTCTATTAAATATATCCCTGCCCTTCAGAGAAAATTCCTCCATGGAAATTACATCCAACGTAAAATACCCCCCCCCCCGTCAAATTCCCTCCAAACAGTTCAATCCTCGCTGAGAACCCCCCTTCTTTTAAAATTGCTTGTGGACCATTTAGCCTGAAAAATCCTCCTTAGCGTTCTTTCATCTGAATAAGACTTTAATCTGTAGTTACTTCAGGAATATCCTCTTCTGTAGAAATTATTTCCCGGACTTCAAAACACGTGGAAAAAAGCCCCTGGATAATTTCCATGGAACATCTCCACATGAAAAATTGGGCAAAGAAAATATAAGACCATTAAAAAGAATTTCGTATAGTAGCTCTGTGGGCCCCCTCCCCCCCAGTGTAACCTTTTCCCTGGAATATTAAATCCCCCCACCAAAAATTTAATCACCCTAAGGAAGATTTTTCATATAGAAATCCACCCAAGAACAATCCCTCCCTAAAAAAAAACGTGTGTATACTTCCCAATAACAATTTCTATACGTAAACAATGAGCAAATTTTATAGCTTACAGGTCTCTACCGATGGACTCGCGGCGGTCATTTTACACATAAGGACATAATTATTTGATCTTTCAACTATACTGAACAAAATGGCCATCTCGAAGTTTTGATCATATAATTTTGGAGAAAAATGAGCGTGGAAGGTGGCCCAATTACCCTCCAATCTCTCTGGTCACTTAAAAAGGGCACTAGAACTTTTGATTTCCGTCCAAATACACCTTCTCCGAAATCTTCTAGGACCAATATTTCGATACAATCACCCCTGAGAAATAAAAGAGCAAATAAACACACATTCGTGACCTGTCTTCTGGCAATTAAATAAAAAAGCAAGGTTTTTCAACTGAAAGTAAGGAGCAACATTAAAACTTAAAAGGAATAGAATTTTGTTGTTGTATGAAGGGCATTACCATCTCACTCACCTCCTCGCTCTTTACGCTGAAGTTTTTTAGTACTTTAAAAAGCTTCCTATTGTTCAAATTAAACAACCCTTGTGTTTCAGGAGTTGTTCTTAAAGAGTTTGGAAAAAATTCAAAACTTTAGCGTAAGGAGCGAGGTGTTCAGCTGGGGTCAATCCCCTTCATACACGTAAAAATTTCTGTTCGTTTTAATTTTTAATGTTACTCCTTACTTACAGATCAAAAACTTATCTTTTTCAGGTCTTTTTCTTTTTTGAGGTCTGTGTATAGAGATTTAAATATAATGCCTGGCGGAGTGGGTTGGTGCGCTGGATTCGGGATCCTTTGTCTGAGAGGACACGGGTTCGAATCCCAGTGTACCCAATTCTTAGGATTGGGACGGGGGTCAGTGGTCTGACCCTGTAAGCTTAGCCAGAGTCGACCCAGCTCTAAATGGGTACCTGGAGAAATCTGGGGAAGGTAAATAGGAAGGGTCTGCGAAAGTACAGGATGGCTGGCCCCCAGCCCCCCATTGCACTTCCTGGCTGAAGGGCCAAGAAACGGAGATCAGCACCGCCGGTAAGGACTGTAAAGTCTAATGCCGTATCCTTTACCTTTTACCTTTTTACCTGCAGCTGGATTACGTGATTTTTCTACGTTGATTTTTCTATATAAGCATTACAGTGATAGCCTTCCTGATTGTTTTACAGGAATATTTTGTGAGAGGTCTGATGTTCACCACCACATTACTCGGATACGAGGTAATACTGAGGTTCCTCCATTAGTTTCAAGTAGGTCTTCTTTGTCACTTATTTACAGAGCTTCAAAACTTTGGAATAAACTGAGTATAGATATTAAGGAAATAGGTAATCTTGGCCAGTTTAAGTCTGATTTACGTGTGGAGTTGCTCGGTAGGTATACTTTTGAAACAGATTAACTAAAATAAATTTTACATAGGTTATTCATTTGTAATATTTATGTATTTTTTTTTGTTTTTTTGTTGTTGTCTTGGGGTCACGCAAGGTACTGTATTGTTTATGGTTGTTTTTTTTTTTGTTGATTTCGGTATATGGTCTCGTCCTCCATATTTTCTTATTCTCCATATAGTCTCTTTATTTTCTTTGAATTTAGCACAGCCTCGCAAGCTTCGCTTATGTTGTGCTATTGATTAAGAAATGTTTATTTCTAATAAAATTGTTCTACTACTACTACTACTACTACTACTACACGGAAAATCTCCCTCCCCACGGAAATATCCTCTAGACAGTTCAATCCCGGTGACAATTACCCATAACAACTCCACGCGTAAAATAGACGTGGAAAAGAGAAAGCAAGACACATTAAAATAATTTTTATAGTAATTCTGGTGAATTACCCTAGTGTGTAATTTCGCCTTGACAAGTTCACCCCTTGGGAACTTCCCTCCCCATAGAAAACTCCCCTTTTGGAAAACCCCTGTCAAAAACGTGCCTCCCCCCACCCAAAAATGTATGCATTCTTTACAATAACAAATACTATGCGTACAAAAATCGGCAAATTTTATGATTTAAAGACCTTTCCCCTGGGGCTTTGGGGGTCGTGTTATTTCCAAAGGCATAGTTATTGGACCTTTCAGCTATGATGAGCAAAATGGCTCATCTTTTTTTGATCGGATGACTTCAGAGAAAAACAGAGCAGGGGTGGTGGTTCCGTTCAAATGAGTCCTCTCACAACATTATGGGGCCAATGGGTTGATACCATTACCCTTGAAAAAAAAAATAACAAATAAAAACACATCCGTGATCTTTTTTCGGGCAGAAAAAAACAACAAGATTTCATATTTTTGCAGATGGGAGCTTAAAACCATTACAGTTGGGTTTCCTGATACGCTGAATCTGATAGTGTCATTTCCATTAAATACTTTTAAGAGGTGTTACCCTTTTTTGAAAATCAGGTAAATTTTCTCAGGCTGACAGTCTTAATCGGTAAGACTAAACTTAACGAAACTTATTTATTTAAAATCAGTATAATAAGCCAATTCTTTTGATATATCTATTGGTTCATCTATAATAAAGTTCTCTAGAACGCTGAATCTGATGGTGTGATTTTCATTAAAATTCCTTTAAATTTAGGGGGTGTTTCCCCCTATTTAAAAAATCAGGCAAATTTTCTTAGGCTTGTAAATTTTGATTGGTAACACTAAACTTGATAAATCTTGTATATTTGTAATTATCATAATAAGCTGATTCTTTCTATGTATCTATTTAATTAAAATTCCCCTTTTTTTACAATTTCGTTTATTATTGAGTCGAGTCAATCCTTACTTACAGTTGGTTACCACAAAGTGTTTGATTAATGACAAACATCTCTTACGCTACAGAGTATTTTTTCAAGGTTTTTTGAAACTTTGGTTAATCGGACCGCTGTTTTTCTGTTCTTGGTTGCAGCCATTGTTGTACCCAGGACAGAAAATTTCTAGGGCCCAGGACTCAAAATGTTTTGCTAATTTCAAATATATAATATAATATATTAATTTCAAAGGGATGAAGGAATTGTATAGAATACTGAGAGAACAAAATAAAAACACTTGCATAAGAATTAACCAATGAATAAACACCATTTCATTCGAGTCAACTATTATTATCTTCCAACAAAAGGGCTGAATTACACTTTCTAGTTATATGTTTGATTTGAAGATGATTAAGCTTAATGGGTTAATTTTAATTGATTTTGAGTCAAATAGGGTGGAGTTAAACGGGGGTTGGGTTGCATGAGGGTTGAGATAAATGAGGTTGGAATTGCACGGGGGTTCAGTTGAATGGGAGTTGAGTAAAACGGGGTTGAGTTGCACAAGAGTATAGTTAAAGATAGCTTCAGTAGAAGTTTACTTGAATGAGAATTCAGTGAAATTCGTTCAGTTGCATGGGTGTCAGTTAAGTGAGAGCACAGGTACACGGGGGTTAAGTTAAGTGAGCGTTCAGTTGCACAGGGGTTGAGTTGAATTAGGGTTTTCACTGGAACTGTTAATGTCAATAGGGTTAACTGTCATTTTACCCAAAATACAAATTTTACAAAAAACAAGAGTAACAATGATTAGCCAGATATATTTTTTATCCCCCAGTTTAGAATTTTTGTATACGTAGTTTCCGCAAATCTTGTGGTTATAATTTGATAGATCAAGTTTGCACGTACTGAGAATTAATTCAGGGGAGGGTTCAGCAATAAAAAATGCCAACGGAGGAGACCACCCTGATATTCATTTCTCTTAGGAATTCACGGAAGGCTGAGTCCAAGATCTTCCCCAAAATGCGTCCTTGGATCAAAGATTTAGTTTTTGCTAAGCTTCTAGTACAACCTTTATGCTTGTTTTAGAAGTTTTAACGTGTGACAGCTTTTTGACTTCTTGTTTTCACTTCTAAAAGCTGAAATATGTTTCTATACTTAAATTGGCGATTTTATCTTCGTGAGGGGGTGTCAAGGTATCCAATTGCTTTTGTAAAGAAGGGGCACTGTCATTGAAAAGGGCACACGCTTAGCTATCACGTTTCAATCATAAGGCGTGCGCGAAGTTTCTAATTTCTAAGGCCAATTTGTTCTAAAAGTGGCAATGTGGGTGAGCTTTACGCTAACAGATGGGGTAGTAATATGATCTTGAGTTTCTATTGTGAAAACTAAAAAAAAAAAAAAAACTGAGTCCTTGTAGAAGGGGTTTAAAAGGTGATTTAAATTATGTTGGGTTGGTATATTAGTGGGAACCAAAAAGTATGAGCAACATATAAGAGTAAGAACTGGCAGTAGTGTCAAAGAAAATAACAGACACCGTCTTCCGTTTCATATTTTTATCTTTTTTTTTTCTGTAATAACAAGAGAGAAATTAGCGAAAATATTATAATTAAAAAAATCAGGATAGTAATAAGTGTTTGATTTCAGTTTCTCAATGTACACACGTTCCAGGCAAAAAGAAAGAAAAAACAATAAAAGAGATTCATAAGCTAAGAAAAACAAACAAAACTAGATCCGTACGGAAAAGGAAGGTTCCCTTGGTTTTGAAATTTTATTTGAAGCGTCTCTATTAGCAAAATTTTGTAGCATATCAAAATAAATTTCAGGAGATTGCAAGAAAGCTCATTCGAACTGAGATCAAAAGTTGTAGTGCCCTTATAAGTGGCAAAACAGATTGGAGGACAACTAGCTGCCCTCCCACGCCCCTTTTTTCCCTAATGACATTGGATCAAAATTTTAAGATAGCCATTCGATTTAGCATATTTGAAATATTCAATAACTCTGCCTTTGGGGATGACAAGACTCCAAAAAGACCCTGGGAAAAGGGGTTTAAGTTATACAATTTGCCCATTGTTCGCATATAGTTTTTGTTATTGGAATTTTGTAGCATATCAAAATAAATTTCAGGAGATTGCAAGAAAGCTCATTCGGAACTGAGATCAAAAGTTGTAGTGCCCTTATAAGTGGCAAAACAGATTGGAGGGCAACTAGCTGCCCTCCCACGCCCCTTTTTTCCCTAATGACATTGGATCAAAATTTTGAGGTAGCCATTCGATTTAGCATATTTGAAATATTCAATAACTCTGCCTTTGGGGATGACAAGACTCCAAAAAGATCCTGGGAAAAGGGCTTTAAGTTTCACAATTTGCCCATTGTTCGCATATAGTATTTGTTATTGGAAAATATGCATAGATCTTTTTGAGAGGACTTTTCTGCTGGTGAGATTTTTCATAATGAGGAAGGTACTCGAAGAAACTTTGCAGGAGAAACTTTACACAGGAGAGGGATGGGGATTCCTGACATAAATTGAAAAATAGTAAGAAATAAAAAAAAGTTTTTTCGACTGAAAGTAATGAACAGCATCATAAACTAAAGCAAATGGAAATTTTTTTCCTTCTTTAACCCTCGTTTTTTACGACAAACTGACTTTCTGTCACAGCCTCTGGCCATGGCTTATGGCTAGTAAAGGCAAAATGCCCCAATGTTTTTATCATTTTTCTTCCCCAAAGGAACTTCAAATGGAAGAGGTGGTCATATAAACTTCGGGAATGGCTCATTTGGTTGGAAATTGGAAGTTATAAAGCCCTTTTAAAAGTCAAAAGTTATTGGAGGGCAAATAGCCCCCTCCAAGCACTTTTTTCCCCAATTCATCTGATAAAAATTTTGAGGTAAAATTTGTTAAAAATAGGGTAGGCTACTTGTTTATTATTCAGAACATGGTTATTTTTGGTTCTTATGGTAGGGGTGCTCATATAAACTAAGGGGACTCTTTTGATAGGAAATTGAAAGTTCTAGTTCATTTTTTAAGAGTAAAAGTTTTTTAAGAGAAAATATCAGTGGACAACTAGCGCACACCATGCCCTTTTCCCCCCACACATATCCGATAAAATTTTTTGAGATAGGCGTTTTGTAAAAAATAATTCAAAGATAAGATAACAAAAACTCTGAGGCTGAAGGCCCCTCCCCCCAAAAAAAGCCCGTGTTGGGTGTTGTAAGTTATGCCTTGGGGACATATATGGTTTTTACGGAAAGGGTGCACGTTCAAACTTCCTAGTGGGCTCATTGCATAAAAAATGGAAAGTTCTAGTTCAATTTTTAAGAGTAAAATGACATCTGAGGGCTAAAAGTCCAAAACTCACTGCGTCATTACTGATACTGATATACTGATAACGAATTAGACTACGAATATTTTCTTTTGTACTTATTACAACATTGAAAATAAACAGAAAAATTAGAGTAGAATTAAATTTTGAAACGACGAGATCTCAACAATTAATATCATTATATATCAAATATTCAGTTTAATCTTATTAGTTCTTTCCAACATTGTTCAAGACAAATATAGCTCCACTAGAAACAGGAGTTTGGTTACTGCCCCACATCCCTAACTGTAAAAGTCTAAAGCATACTCCGCCATTGGCGCTTCACTGAAAACGAATTATATTATAAATTTTTCCTTTTCCAGTTATTACAGAATTGAAAACTGAAATAAAAATTACTGTGAAATGAGATCTTGAGCTGATGATCTTTCAACAGTTGTTATCATTATATGTCAAATATATTCAGTTTGATTTTATTTGTGCTTTCCAAGACTGTTCAAGACGCATTTAGTTTTCAGTAAAGCACCAATGACGCAGTAGGTTTTAGACTTTTACAGTGAGAGAAGGAGGCAAAACCCAAACTCTTGTTTGTAGTGATTTTTGTTTGTTTCAAGCTAGATTTGCATATTCAATCTAAATTTCACTCGTTTAAGTTTTATTTATTCATTTATATAAGTACCAATTGCATGTTTGTTTGCTATGATTGCAAATCATATTTGCAATCATCATAGTAATTTCTTGTAATTTATTCATTTATATTAGTACTTGTTGTAAGGTTTTTAGCTAAGATTGTTTGTTTGATTCCCGTTTGTTTGGGGTTTCACTTATTTTGTAATAGTAACTTCTTGCTGTTTTTAGTTTGAATTTTAACTGGTATTTTTATCTGCTGATCTTAAGCTTAATGAGGCTTTTACTTTTCTTTGAAAAACTTCTTTTTCAGCTTGTATTTTAAATTAATTTTGGTTCGTTTTTCTATTGCAAAAAGTTTCAAGTTCTTAGAAAATACCTTATTTCAAAAATCATTTTTTTTTTCAACATGAAAGTTCCACCAAAACATCGAAACTAGTATCTAAGTATCAAAGTAAAGAAAGCCTGTAAGTAATCAAGATGGGTCAGGTTTCAAAGCCAGAAGTATATTTATTTGGCCTTTGAACTATTTTATACAAAATGTCTATCTCAAAAGCTTGACCGGAAGCCCTTTGGGAAAGTGGGGTTTGGGCAAATTGCCCATTGATCGGTTTTAACTTAAAAAATAAATAAAAGTTTTAATTTCCGAGTCCCTCCTAAGAACCCTCGAGGAATAATTCTTTTAATTTCCTCAACTCCTGACTATTTTGGACATAATGGCTATTTTTGTTTTGATCCGTTTGGGGAAAAGAGAGTGTGGAAGGTAGGGGGAGGGTGTTTGATGCCCTCCAATCACGTTTGAATCTTAAAAAGGGCGCTAAAAATTAGTATTCCGTATTGAATGAGCCCCAAAAGTTTATAAAGCCACACCTTGCATATCAAGTACCTCTGAAAAAATGGGAGCCTTATGGCCTTCGGTTGGTGGGGGAATGCTACTTGCCATTGGATCACTTTTGACTCTTAAAAGAAAACTAGGACTTTCAGTTTCTAATTATTTAAGTCCCCTCCGAAGTTTATACGACCACACTTTCTGTAAAAACTGTATATACCTCCGGGGCATAAGTTACAACCCTTCATCCAGGTTTGGGGGGATGTGGACCCCACAGTCTTATCATGTGATCGTCAGAATATTTCAAACAAAATGGCTACCTCAAAATTCTGATCTAATGCATTTGGGGAATTAAGTTAGGCGGGATATGCCCGCTGATTACTTTTGGTGACTCTTAAAAAGGTAAATAAAAATTTCAATTTACAATCAGATGAGCCACCTCTTATGTTTATACGACCATCCCCTACAAAAAAACTTATATGCTCCCAGGGGATAGCTTACAACACTTCCCCCGAGCTCTGAGGGCCTGTGTTGACCCGTGAGTTTTTTATTTGATCCTTAACTTTTTTTAACAAAATGGCTATTTCAAAATTTCCATCAGATCCATTTGGGGAAAGAGTGCCCTCCGAAAACCTGTGAATTTAAATAAGGACAACTTTAAATAAGGATTTACAATCGAATGAGCCTTCTCTGAAGTTTATACTACCACCCCTTCCATAAAAACCTTATATGCCCCCGGGGCATAGTTTACAACACTTCCCCCAGGTTTTGGTGGGTTGTGTTATCCCTGAAGTCTTTGTTATATGATCTTCTTCGTTTATTTTTAACAAAATGGCTGTATAAAAAATTCAATCGAACGCATTTGAGGAAAATAGGGTTGATGGGTGGGTCTAGTTGCAATCGGATCACTTTTAACTCTTAAAAAGGGAATTAGAACTTTCAATTTCAAATCGTCTGAGTCCTCTCCGAGGTTTATATGACTAATTGTTCCATAAAAATTTTATATATCCAGGGCATAAATTACAACCCTTCTGCAGGGCTCTAGAGGGGTGGGGGTATATTGACCCAGAAGTTTTAATTATCTGGTTGTTGCACTATTTCAAACAAACTGGCAATCTCAAACTTTTGATCGGTGAATTTTCAGAACAGATAGGGTGTGTGTGTGTGTGGTTAGGTACCCTCCGTATGTGGGTAGGAGGGTAGATATCCTTAGATCCCTTTTCACTCATAAGACATAGAATTAGAACTTTCAATTTCCAATCAAATGAGCTACCTCTGAGATCCTCCCTTACATAAGAACCTTATATGTCCTTGGGGCGTGACTTAAAACAATTGCCACCGGGCTCTGGGGGTTTGTTTCGACTTCGGAGTTTTTATTATCTGATTTTTGAACTGTTTCTAATAAAATGTCTATCTCAAATTGTTATCAGATAGGTTTGGGGTAAAAGGGCGTGGGGGCTAGTAGGCCTACCCTTTTAATCTTTTTTGACTCTTTGAAACTGAAATAGAACTTTAAAACTGAAATAAAACTCAATTTCCAATCAAATGAGCCAGCCCTCTCTAATGTTTATACGAGTATCCTTTCTATAAGAACCACATCTGCCCCCAGAGCATAACTTACAGCGCCTGCCCCAGGGCCCTCAGGAATTGTGTCAAACCCAGAGTTTTATTATCTGATGTTTGAGCTATTTTGAACAAACTGGCTAACTCAAAAATTTTATTGCATAGGCTGGGGAGAAAGGGCGTGAGCTGGGGGGGCTAGTTACCCACTAATATCTTTTGACTCTTAAAAGGTGAACTAGAACTTTTAATTTCCAATCAAATGAGCTGTCTCTGAAGTTTATGCAAGCATTCCTTCTATAAGAAGCATATATGCCCCCAGGGCAGAACTTACAACGCCTGTCCTTGGTGGGTTTTATTGACACGGGAGCTTTTGAACCATTGAATGATCTTTGAACCATTTTGAACAAAATGGTTATCTCAAAATTTCTATCGGATGTATTTGGCGAAAAGGGGAGGGGGGCTATTTGCCCTCTGATCTCTTTTGACTCTGAAACAGTTAACTAGAAATTCTAATTTCTAGTCAAAGGAGCCTTCTCTGGAATTAATACGAGCATCTTTTCAATAAAAACCATATATGACCCCAAGGCATAACTTACATCGCCTGTCTGCGGGCCTTGAGGGGTTGCACCGATCCAGGATTTTTTTTTAATATGACTTTGAACTACTTTTAACAAAATGGATATTTCAAAATTAGTATCGGACGTATTTGAGGAAAAAGGTGTGGAGGAAAAGGGGGATAGTTGCCCTCTGTTCTCTTTTGACCCTCAAAAAGTGAACAAGAACTTTCAATTCTGAATCAAATCAGCCTTCCCTGGAGTTTATACGAGCACCCCTTCTATAAGAACCATACCCCCTGGGCATGACTTACAACGCCTGACCACAGGCCCTGGGGGAGGGTTTTGTCCACCCCAGAGTTTTTATTATCTGATATTTGAACTATTTTTAACAAAACGGCTGTCTCAAACTTTTTATCGGAAGGGTCTGGGGAAAAAAGGGTGTGGGGGCTGCCCTCTGATCTAGTTGCCCTCTGATCTCTTTTGACTCTTAAAAAGTGAACTAGAACCTTCAATTTCCAATCAAATGAGCTCTCTCTCTAGTTTATACAAGCATCACTTCCATAAGTACCATGTATAACCCCAGGTCATAACTTACAACGCCTGCTCAGGGGCCCTGGAGGGTAGCGTTGACTCCAGAGTTTTTGTTATATGATCTTTGAATTATTTTCAACAAAATGGCTATATCAAAATTTAATCGGATTTATTTGGGGGGAAAAGGGTATGAGGAGGCTAGTTACCCTACAATGACTTTTGACTCTTTAAAAAGGCACTAGAACTTTCGATTTTTAATCGAATGAGCCCCCTCTTAAGTCTGTACGACGATTCCTTTCTTGTGAAGTTTCTCTGAGACAAAAAAAATAAATGATAAAATATTTGAGCTGTACGGCCTTTATCATAGGCAACAATATAGCGTTGCCTCTGATACTTTGGTACTTTTATATTGTTACTTTGATACTACTTTTGATACATTGATGAAAGTTTGATTTTGAAGACGAAGTCTAGACGAAGACGTAGTCTTTAGAAGACTAAGTGTGTATTAGCCCCTCTCTTTAGCCCTTCTCTATTCGTTTTAGGTTTTTATTGATTATTCTTGACAATTTCTGTTTGGTTTGGTTCTCAGTTTTAGTACAGAGAATTGTTTCTGCTTGTTACAAACTTGAATTATTATTTGACTTTATGTCTGCGCGTCTTTATTTTAATGTAACTCTTTACGTTTATTTGAAATACTTCTTTTATGGAAAACCTTTTTAAAAGTGGATATCCAAAACAGTTGTTCTGGAGAAGTGTTCTGCAAGCAAAATCACGTATCATTATTGTCACGTGTTAAAATTACGATTAATTGTAAGAGCAACGATTATTTAATGAGTAGTCATTAAAAGCTAATGCCTCTTAATAATCATTGCAAGCAATCCAGAATGTTAAGTATAAATGAGAAAAAACTGGGATGGGTGGGAAATTGTACTTTGGAACTCAAAGGTACTTGGGTAAGACAATGTCAATATTGAGATAGGTCTAAGAAAACTGGGTATGCATACCCGATTGACAGTTAGTAGAATCACCTAACACTAACAAAATCTTGATCTAAAGCTATTGTCTATCTATATAATCCCATTATGTCAGTTTCTGGACTTCAGGTATCTCGAAGGGACTTAATCGTAGACCAACGGCACATCCCAAAAAGTGGACACGGAGCAGAGTGTTCTGCAAATAAAATCACGTGTCAATAAGATTGTGATGGATTATACCCGATCGACAGTTAGTAGAATCACCTAACACTAACAAAACCTTAATCTAAAGCTATTGTCTATCTATATAATCCCATTATGTCAGTTTCTGGACCTCAGGTATCTCGAAGGGACTTAACCGAGACCAACGGCACATCCCAAAAAGTTGACACGGAGCAGAGTGTTCTGCAAACAAAATCACGTGTCAATAAGATTGTGATGGATTATACCCGATTGACAGTTAGTAGAATCACCTAACACTAACAAAATCTTAATCTAAAGCTATTGTCTATCTATATAATCCCATTATGTCAGTTTCTGGACCTCAGGTATCTCGAAGGGACTTAATCGAGACCAACGGCACATCCCAAAAAGTTGACACGGAGCAGAGTGTTCTGCAAACAAAATCACGTGTCAATAAGATTAACATAACTTCAATAAGAGTGGGGGAATGGATGAAGTCAATTTAAAGGAGATGGGGCAAATTAAGCGGATCATTGGACCAAAAAGGATTTAAGGGAAAGAGAAGGAGTAGCAGTGATTCTTAACAAAAGGAATGGTTCCCACGCCACTGTTTTAATGATCCCCTTTGAAATCACATTAAATTAAGCACTTAAAGGGGAATGCAAGGAAACAAATAAATATACTTTAAAGGTAGGAAGGAACCGGGTATTAAGAAGCAGAATTTTGAAAATTATGAATTTTGATGAGAGCAGTGGTCAATTAGACAAGATGAAATATCAACCCACATCAATGGGCAAAAGACAATTGGTCTCCATTCCTCTGCTTAACAACTTACCTTTTGCGTCCTCCAGTAAACAATAAGATAGTTTTGAATTAATGGCTCTTTACAAATAAATATGGAATTTTTCTCGGTTTACAGTGATGGTTAGTTAAAAACATATTCTGAAAATAAACTTAAAAATATTTTGGTTTTAAAATTTTGCACAGACAGCGCAATTCTCTTTATGAATCCTCTTGTAAATGTTTTTTTTTTACACTAAATCACGATAAATTAAAGTTTGTTCTTGCATAAAAGGCCATTCTTATAAACGAACGGTAACAAACAATGGTAACGAAATGTAAGTAAGAAGTGACTCGGCTCAATAGTAACCGAAATACCAAGAACAGAATTTTGATATCAATATATTCATCAAAAGAATAAACTGACTATGCTGATTGCAAATATATAAGATTTATTAAGTTTAGTTACAAACCTGAGAAGATTTGACTGATTCTTGAAATAGGGAGGAAACACCCTCTAAAACTAAAAAAAAAATCTTAATAAAAGTCACACCATCAAATTCAGCATACCAAGGGGTCCTACTGTAGATGTTTCAAGCCCCTATCTGAAAAAATGTGGAATTTTGCTATTTTTGCTAGAAAAAAAGTTCACGGATGCGTGTTTATTTGTTGTTTTTGTTGTTTTTTTTTTTCTTCTGAGGATGATTGTATCGAAATACTGGTCCTAGAAGATTGGAAGAGGTGCATTCCAATGGAAATTGAAAGTCCCCTTTGTTAAATGACCAAAAAGATTGGAGGGCAATTGGACCCGCTCCCACACTCATTTTCCCCCCAAAATTATCTAATCAAAATTTTGAGATAGCCATTTTTTTTTCAGTATAGTTGAAAGAGATTGAATAATTATATCTTTAGGTGTGAAATTACCCCCCCCCCCCCGAGTCTGTGGGGAGAGGCATGTAAGTCATAAAGTTTGCCCATTGTTTTTGTATAGTATTTGTTAATGGAAAGTATGCACACATTTTTCTAGGGGGAGGGGATTTTTGCTTGGGCCGGGTTTCCACAAGAAGAATTTTCTGTGGAGAGAGGAATTTCTGGGGTGAACTTTCTAGGGGAAGTTTCCATTTTTTTTGGGTGGGGGGTTGTGATTGGGGAATATATTCTACAGGGAGAATCTTCCTTAGGGAGGTAAGTTTCTAGGGGAAGTGAATATTCCAGAGACATTTCACACTGGGTGGACGTGACAGAATTGCCATACGAAATTCTTTTTAATTCTTTTACATTCTCTTCGCCAAATTTTTCATGTGGAGATGTTCCGGAGGAATTATCTAAGGCCCTTTTTCCACGTGTTCTGATTTCCGAGAAATAATTTCCAAGGAAGGGAGCACTTCTGGAGTGATCGAGAAACTAATTAGAGATTAAATTCTTATTCAAATGAGAGAATGTTAAGGAGAGTTTTTCAGTCTGAATTTTCCACAAGTAATTTTACAGGGAGGGAGGATTCTCAGTGAGGATGGAACTGTCTGGAGGGAATTTGACAGGGGCGGAGGGGCATTTTACGCTGGATGAAATTTCCAAGGAGAAGTTTTCCGTGAGGAGGAAGGGTATATTTCATAGAGGGTGAACCAGCTTTACCGGCATTACTTAAAAAACGGAAAGAAATTATTCCATATATGAAGTGTTGCCCCCTCGTCAATACCCTGCTTTTTACGCTAAAGTTTGACTGTTCGTTCTAATTTTATAAGAGTGTCTACTGAAACAGGGGGGCCGTATAGTTAGAATAGGAAGTATTTTCAAAAGTTCTAACAGCCTTAACGTAAAGAACAAGGTATTGAGGAGGGGGCAACCCTTCAAATACGGAATAAATCTGCCAAAATCAATTTGAGATTTTGCTTTAGTTTTCCTTATTCGGTGAGCCAAAATCCGAACCTGCATTAGTTGAAACACGTTCAGAAATTAAATAAGAAAACTTTTTTTTTACTGTAAGTAAGGAGCGACATTAAAACTTGTAACGAACAGAAATTATTCCGTATATGAAAGGGGTTGTCCTCTCCTCAACGCCTCGCTCTTTACGCTAAAGTTTTTATTGTTTTAAAAAGTATGGTCATGACAAAGAAGCAAAACAATCAACTTATTGTGCTGGTTCGAAATATATAAGATTCATCAAGTTTAGTATTGCCTGTCAAAAGCTAAGAGCCTGAGAAAATTTGTCTTATTTTCGAAGAGGAGAAAAATACCCACTAAGGGTCCAGGAATCTTAATGAAAATTACACTGTCGGATTCAGTGTATCCAAGAACCTTAATGTCGAAGTTTCAAGCTCCTATATACAAAAATGTGGATGCGTTTTTGCCAGAAGAAAGATCACAGATGCGTTTTTTTTTTTTTTTTCCCAAGGGTGATCGTGTCGAAGTAAAGGTCCTAGAAGATTAGGAAAGAATGCAGTCGAAAGGAAATTTAAATTTTAGTGCCCTTTTAAAGTGACTGAAAAGATTGGAAGCAAATAGACCCCTTCCCACACCCCTTTTTTCCAAAGTTATCAGATAAAAATTTCGTGATATTTATTTTGTTCAGCATAGTTGAAAGATCCAATAATTATGCCTTTAGGGGTAACATGACTTCATCAGCCAGTGTATCAGTAGTATAAAACATTTTTCTTGGGGGATGATTTTTTGCTTGGGGTGGGTTTCCACAGGAAGAATTTTCCGTGGAGAGAGAAATTTCCGGGGTAAACTTTCCAGGGGAAATTTTACAGTGGGGAGATTTTACAGAATTCCTATACGAAATTCTTTTCTTTTTGTCTTATTTTTTTTCTCTATTCTAGATTTGTCTTTTTTGTCTTTGCCTTCTCTATTCTACGTGTGGAGATGTTTTCGAGGGAATTGTCCAGGGGCTGTTTTTAGCGTGTTTAGATTTCTTGAAAATTTCGTTCTGGAGTGATGTGGCAAACGATTAAAAATTCAAGTATTTTTCAAATAAAAGTATACTAAGGAGAATTTTTTTCAGGCTGAATCGTCTGCAAGAAATTTTAAGGGAGGGGGGAGGCGTAGCGAGGATAGAATTATCCGGAAGAAATTTTATGGGTGGCTATATTTTACGTAGGAGGAAATTCCCATGGAGGAGTTTACCTTGAGTGGAGGGAATTTCTTATGGAAGGTGAGCCAGATTTACCGGCATTATTTGAAAAATGATCAGAAATTAGATTAAAAAAAAACAACAACCTTTTTTTTTAACTGAAAGTAAGGAGCAATGTTAAAACTCCCAACGAACAGAAATTATTCCGTGGTTGATGGGAGTTCCCCTCTCGTAAGTACCTTGCTCTTTACGCTACAGTTTGACTGTTTGTCCCATTTTAAAGAACGGCTCCTGAAACACAAGTGCTGCTGAATTAGAATAGGAAGTTTTTTTTAAGTGCTAAAAGCCTTAGCCTTAAGACCAAGGTAATGAGGAGGGGAAGACCCTTCCTTATTAAAAAAAAAATTTATCATGAAAAAAGATCGCAAGGATATTAGAGTGAGATATCTTAGTAATTTCATGTTTTTGCTGTAGCCTACATTTGAGGTGACAATGACGTTGCCCTAATAAGCCACATAAGAGCCGAAGAGAAGATATGATTTTTAGGATGCCTTTCAGGGAAATTATTGACAATTTAAACCAATAAAAAAATGATAAAGTTTGATTAATTCTTTCTAAAAGCATTTTAGAGTGCAACCAGTTCGGCCATTAGGAATTGCAAGGGGATTTTTACTTCAGGGGGGGATGATTTTTTCACGGAGGAGGGAAAGAATAAAAAAAAAACTTTTAAAAACAATGGCAAGCTCGGCCAGTTTAGAATAACTAGTTGTTTTTTTTTTTTGGGGGGGGGGGGTTTAATTGCTTTTTTCGGGGGGTATGCAAAAAAAATTTTTCAAAAATATTAAATATTTTTATTATATGCATTTCGTTACGTTTTTATGAGTCAGGCAAACTTTTTGGGGGAAGGTTCAAACCCTCTTAACCCCTCCAAATATGGCCTTGGTTTTGTTTACCAATTACCTTTCAAATCATTTGAAATGAGAATTGGATATTTTTTTTTAAGCGAATGCAAATTTATAAGTTTTTATTCTAGAAGCAATGGGAACCCTCAACCCTACCCCCCTTCACCCTTTATTCTAAAAATTAACCTTCTATAACTATCCTTTAAGAAAAAGCTCATTTAAGTGCATTTTCAATAATAATCATGTTTTCAAAATATTGTTTTCCTGGATGAAAACAATCCCACTTTTTTCGCTTTAGTTCAGCTATATGTCACAATATCTTTGTATAGAATAGAATAGAATTTATTTGCACTGAAGGCCCACAGGCCGTGCCAAAAATACAAATAAAGAACGGTTACAAAGAAAAAGCGAAAATCCTTACATAATCCTACAGAAATCTACTTCTATGATTCATCACGAGACGAAGGAATGGTGCCAAGTCTCTGATACCCATAAAACACTCATCCAAACATACTCTCACTAACCATTCAAAATCATAATCCCCCTACCAAACACTTCAAGTCTTCAATAACTTTGCTCCTTACATTCACACATGAAGTGATATACGCTCTCATCAAAACCCCCACACATAGAACAAAATAAGGACCAGCCTTTGACCTTTCCTTCCCGATGAAATTTCTTCTGTGGCCCAATGGCAAACTATAAGTCCTCATTTCAATTAATAACCCCTCTAACTACTAAACTATTTGTATGTTTCCTTATTACTAGCCACCTTTTATAATACCCCAATTGCGCTGATTCTAACCTTTCTCCCTTCACATACCCCCAACCTTAGACCCATAGTACATCACACCTAACATTTTAGCCCTGAAAACCTCTTTAACTACTTGGATCTTCTTAATATCCCAAAGCTACCTTCACCTCAGAATTTGTGGGTCAAAAATCTTGTCTAATGGAAAAAACGATGGGAATTACCACTTTGCTGAGACATAATCTCTCTTGTTACTTCAAAATTGCATCAGGGCTTCAGCTCTATGTTCAAATGATCCAACAATCAAACAATCTAACAATCTAACAATCAAACAATCAAACAATCTAACAATGAACCAACAATTTAAAATCACTGGCTTTAAACAATCACCCATAAAAAAAAGACAACAAAATACGCGTTCATGACCATCAATCTTGGAAAGTACATGCAATTTTACGTTTTTGTAGGTAGTAGCTTTTAGGTTCTCAGACGTGTTGAATTTAATTGATAATTTTTAATAATGCTGGAACAGTCTGAATCTAATAGTGAGACTAAGACATATCATTTGAAAAAACAACAACAAACAAACAGATGAATAAACCGATTCCGTACCCAAATATTGTCCTCTAAGTCACAATCTCTACGTTACCCATTTCGCTTCCGTTACTTATAATATATCAACGTTAAGTTTACTTATAATAAAATTCAAGTTTATGTTATTTGTGTCTTTCGTTTATGTTATTGTATTCTGTTCATAGCTGTATATTTGGCTTTAAAATACACTTATCTATCTAAACTTGTAGCAAAACCTTCCATATGACAAGTATAAAAAAAGAAGAACATAGCGTTTACGCTCTTATGAGGATCAGAAAGAACTTGTTCCTTCACCAACACCAAATTACAAGTCACCTTACCCCTGTCCTTCCAAACAAAAATGTCCTTAAAAGACCCCCAATTTTGTGTTGGTCCCCCCTCAAATTCAAAATTTGAAGTCACCTTGCCCTTGCCTTTCCAAAAAATGTCATTGAAAGATTCCTAATTTTGTGTTGGCTCCTCCCCTAACACAAAATTTGAAGTCACTGTGCCCCAGCCTTTCCAAAAAAATAGCCTTGAAAGATTCCCAATTTTGTGTTGGTTTCTCCCCCAATAAGGAACTTGAAGCCAAATTGCCCCTGCCTTTCTAAAACAAAATGATCTTGCAAGATTCCCAATTTTGTGTTGGTTCCTCCCCAAACACACAATTTGGAGTCATCTTGCCCCTACCTTTCCAAAAAAAATCCTTGAAAGATTCCCAATTTTGTGTTGGTTCCTCCCTAAAGAAAAATTTGGAGTAACCATGCCCCTGCCGTTCCAAAAAAAATATCCGTGAAAGATTCCTAATTTTGTGTTGGTTCCTCCCCTAACACAAAATTTGAAGTCACCTTGCCCCTACCTTTCCAAAGAAATGTCATTGAAAGATTCCCAATTGTGTTGGCTCCTCCCCCAACACACAATTTGAAGTCACCTTCCCCCTGCCCTTCCAAACAAAAATGTCCTTGAAGAGATTTGCCAAAGCTAAACTTCTGAAATATTCACTTATAGATAGGAAAAGACTCACTCCCCGTTTCATCCAATCCCTTATCAACCTTTCGTGTAAAATAGTCTAATATTATTTCTTATTACACAAATGCGCTTTAAATCTAAAAATAATATATCCTGAACAATTCATTTTTTACCAATAAAAAAAAGAAAAGAAAAAAGAAACTGAGCTCAGACCCAAGACCCCAAAATAGAAAGTTGAAGATTCTACTGAGTGAGCTAGCCATGCTTGTCTTCTTGTTTCACACCTTTATGTATTTCTGCATAAAAATGAGCAAATTTCCTATAACCGGTTTCCCCTTAATTTACGAAAACTTACCAATTATTTACGCTTATTTATAGTTTACATGCATCAATTTTGAATAGCTGAAAAGATCCGGCTGATGAAGTTTATTTTCTACATTTTTGACTGTCAGGGTAAAAAAGAGAAGTTTATTTAATTGTTTATTTATGAAAAATATTTGTTTATTGAAATGCACTCACTGTATCAAGAAAATATTGAAATTTAGTCAACCAAAAAGATACGCTCAATTAAGTGTCATCATATTATTAAAATTAATTTAGTTAAACATACTCAAGAATATTTTTTACTATAGAAGCGAACGCCAGAGATTTCTTACAAATTATAATGTTTTGTTATAACAATATTCCTTATTATAAAGTTGTGCTAATGTAATTACTCACTTCTTATTTTCAATTTTTGTTTTTTTAATAAAATCATCATATTTTGTCCCAACTTTTTAGAACACACTAGTAAATTTAAGCACTTTATCAACAGATTATTATATTATTAATTAAAACGAAATAAAAACATTGAGACACAGGTAATGGAAAACCGACTAATAGAAACGCAGTCGGGACTATGAATTTGTTTATTCTTATTGCTTAAGAATAATCCCAGCAATAGGTGTTTTTTTCTTCTACTCGACTGTTAATTTTCATGGACTTGCTTAGTAAAATTAAGGGGGAAAAGCTATTTTTTTTAATATTTCTGGAAAAAAGGAAAAATTAAGAAAAAAAAAGCAAATCCACTAAAATAACACTAAAAAGTAAACATAAAAAAAGAAACGGATAAATGGTGGAGAGGGGTAAATGAGAACTAAATACAATAAAAAAAGAAGGAATGGTACTAAAGTATTAAATAAAAATATAGTGACTTGAAATTAAGATTAGTACAAAAAAAACCAAAAATAAACCTATTTTGTCAAACACTTAAATCTTTTTTGTTGAATCTGACTTTTATGAAACCGCTATAAAGCGAACTTTCGCATACTTTTTTTTTGCATGACTGTTTTATCTATTTGACTGTTAGATGTCATGAACTTGCCTAGTATTTACGGGGAAAGCTAATACACTAAAAATAATATAACAAAGTAAATACAGCAAAGAAAGTAGTAGATAAATATGTTATTTATTTATAATTAAAAACTCAAATAAAAAAAGAGAAGTAAATGAGAACCAAACACAATAAAAAATAATTATACTATAGTAAAAATAAAAATATAGTGACTTAAAATAAAGATTAGTACAATAAAATAAAAAAAAACCTTTTTAAACACTAAATCTTTTGTTTGTATCCAACTTTTATGAGACTATTCTAAACTAAACCTTTCGCTTACTCTTCATGACTGACCAAATAAGCAAGCATTAACATTCTTTAGATTTTCCGTCTCGATATGAAAAGCAGTGAAATTATTCCTCTTCAATTTTCTTCACAGGGTGTTTTACAGACTGCCAGATTTGCCCAGGAAAGTTTAACTCGCCAAAAAATTGCATGTTTAATCGATTTTAGTCAGTTTTCTTTTGGCAAGCTGTTATATGCTTATTTTGATTAATTTTACTCCAGCAGCATTTTCTTATTAATATTCCTATACACTTCACGAAAGCAGGACAACATAATTTGAGATGATTTCTTCCAACTGGAGTTAAGCAACCCCATTTTTTCTACCACTTTGTCCCGGTCTGTCAATGTTTGAATGGTACCTACGAGAAAAAAAATTTAGTTTTAACAAAAGAGCAGTTTACATGCAAAACATTTGCTCAAAAAATGTTTTTAAGGCAGCACAAGTTTTTATAAGCTACGCAAACCTAGACCAAAAAAACCCAAACCGAAGAGAAGTTGGCTATGTTTGATATAAGGCAAAGAGTTGAATTAAAAGTTTCGATGTATTTTTATTTTCTTTTTTTTTACTCTAGTCACTTCTTCGCTTTTTGTATGAAATAAGGCCTTTCTTAATTTCCTTTGGAGTTGTTGCATTTTTTTTCCTCATTTTAGCCTTGATAAGTAAAGTTCTTTTTTTTATTTCTGTGCGCCTGTTTTGACTCTTTTTATTAGACCTTTTTTAGACTTAGATCGTTTGACGCATAGTTGTGTATAGGGCAGCAATGTTTCACCTCCTAGTTAGAAGTCCTGAGATAAAAAGCATACTTTATTGGGGGATGATCGTAAAACTCTTGCCTCATCTTCAAGCGAACGATCAATAGTTATTTGTTGTCCACCACTCAGGAATACCCCGTACCAAAAAACACTGGAAGTTGTCCTTGCCTCATTCGACACTAGTGTCGCCACCTTCTAAGTCAGGCTTCGTTGCCTTTTTTGTGTTGCGAGAGCAACACTTTGGTTTTGTCCCGTTTTTTTTTGGTTTTTTGTTGTTATTTTTTTTCCTATGCCGCCGATCTCGGCTTATTCCAGGAAACTGGTAAGGGTTTAACCTGTGAGGTTTTTACGGAAAGTGTGGGCCTCAGGCTGGATTGACGAATATGGCATTACATTTTGGAAAGCTCCGTAGAACTCTTGCCTGGGGCCAAAAAGGATGGTTTTTGCCTGTCCACGAGCCAGAGCCTATGGTGAGCGAAGTGAAGCGGAGTTATGTAGCCTATTTCAGAGAGGAGTATCTGAACTTGTGCAGCCAAGCTTTGGTTTCATCAAACCCTGTTTCTGCTTTCGAGTGGAAAGCTCCGTTCTAGCAGGCAAGCAGGCAGGCACCGTTTTCAAATTGAATATGGACTAAAATCTATAAGTGTTAAATATATGCGGCAGCTACCCGGCCCCACAGCCAATATATCTTCTTTGAGTGATAAATAGAAAAATTTACAGAAGCAAAAAAGCGGCATTTTCCCACGGCTCCGAAAGTGCTGCCGTGATTTTGGCTGGGTTTATCATTTGTTTTTTCGGACCTAGGATTGAGATAAAGAAATGTTATCTGATGTACCTCTTAAACTTTAAGAGTTATGTCACTGCTAAAGAAATTGGAGCTTCTCCTTTGCTCCTTTCTAAGTGGTGACGTTAGAAAGTTGACCTACGTCAAAAAAATCAACTTTTGAACTAAGACAGATAGAATTTTTTTGGACGGCAGTCGATAGCTCTTGATGAGCTGATCAAAGTATATTCATCCATTTTTTTGTACAAAAATTCCTTCATAAGATAAACTAGTTTGAAAGTTTCAAGGGTTTGACAACTTCAGTAGTAGGGTACACACTGAAACCGAAAATAAGCCGATACCAATTGTGAGACATGTAGGGTACTTGTAAGGAAAGGTAGGCTGTTAGCTCATAATCATCTTCGGCAGTGAGGGGTTTGCATTTTTCTATTTGGTGTACCTATTATTTGTTTCCAGTTTATTTGATGGTAAGACCGAGTTGATTCCAGTGGTAAGACATGTAGGGGACTTGTAAGTAATAATCGTCTGTTAGGCTACAATCATCTTTAGTGAAGAGGGGTTTGTAAATTTTTCTAGTTGGTGTAGCCTACCCATACTCACGGTAACCTAGAATTAAGTGTTTACGCAACGGGTACAAACGATAACGTAAAACAGCGAGGCAGTTTTGTATTAATTAATAGAGTGTCATCTACGGTACTTTGATCCTGAAAAGCTACGGATAGCTTGAAAATACCAACTAGATTATATAAGATATTGTTCCAAGTCTTGATCCTTCACGATGTCTACGATTGAAAAGGATGAAGTTCAACTGGCCGCTAAGTCAATTTAGTCCTTTCGTTCGATATTCTTTTGTTATTGTTGTTTTTTCGACGCTGAGGAATAGCCTTTGATCATGTGATTACTGATCGTGTTCTTCTTTGAACATAACGGTTTAAAGGCTACGTTAGGCTAGCAACTTCAGCGTTTAACCGATAGCAAAGAAGCAAAACCAAAGTGTTGCTCTCGCAACACTTGTGGCAATGTGGCAACAAAGGTTGCCGCAACACTTCACGTTGCTCAGGCAGCGTAGGTCTAGTTGAAGTTGCTTTGTGAGCAACCTGATCTGGGTGTTTTTCATAAAGCTAAATTTTCACAGTATTTTGTATTTCTACTGTTGTTCTATTTCGCAAGAATTTCCTATTACTGTGTTTCTTTTTCTAAAGTTGCAAGCTAGCGTCTATTTCATTTAAGCGTGTTTTGTGTCTGGTAAACTTAAATAAAAAAAAAAAAAAGATTCACGGGTGTAAGTTGAATTAAAAGTGTTAAAACCTTTTAGTGGAAAATTTCTCTGTCACTATAGTTCCGACAAACAGGAAAGTAAATATTAGCCACATGCTGAATTTCAGACAAAATTCGATATGAAAAGTATACTGAGACAAAGATCACTAATTTTCTTTAGGATAGCAACAAATTGGCAAAGGCACCATAAAAGGCGGTATGTAACCAAACATAAATTTTGTTTACACAAGATAAGCCTTTTATATTATGTAACATACCTCTTTTCGAATTACTGCTGCTGATTCCTTCAACTTGTTTATTTGATGCATCTATTGATTATTGCATAGATTGTTTCCAGAATTTTAAGAACTTTATGCAATTTATTTTCTTTTTGAATTTTAATCCCTTCTAGGGCTGAAGTGCCTCTCCCCAGAAGAAAATTAAGGGCTGAATTAAGGCTCTTAATGATGGATTGTTTTTACACTTACCAAGTATTTAGTTTGTTCTACCGACTTTGTTTGTCAATGACTGTTGCTAAGCTTTTAATTCTCATGAGTTTAAACATGCTTTTTCACTATTTATTCAATTACTAATTGATTGCCATATTTAGTCAATTTTTCGTAGTTCATGTAATTGACTTACCAATAAAGTGAACATACCACTCGATGCCTTTTTTTATGTTCTTTACGATTGTAATAATCGCTTCTATCGCAAATTCCAATTTAAGCACTTTCTGACCTAATCCAACCTAATCTAGCCTAACTAACCTAACTATAAATAATTTTGGTGCTGGGAAAACGTAGTATTATTTTGTCAAAAACGACCGAAAACGCATACTTTAATTGGAAATTTGGCGTCAAGGAAGAAGAAGACGGCATAACCGGCATAATTAAATGTATTTATCCAACTTAATCGTAGAAAATCCGTGCTTGTGGATTATATTAAATTTAAAAAGTGGATTTATAATGAAACAGTAAGTTCGAGACCAAATGTTTTAAAGTTTGAGTCCAATGTTTTAAGCCTTTTTTATGCCCCATATTCTTGTCCTTTTCAAGAGCTCGAAAAGTGCTTAAATTTAAATTTGCGATAGTACCGATTATTATGTTCGTAAAGAACATAAAAAAAGGCATCCAGTTGTATGTTCACTTTATTGGTAAGTCAATTATATGAGCTGCGAAAAATTTACCCCATATTTTAAGATAGGACATTTCAACAAACCTGTTCTACCATTCTTTTCCCGTTCATAGTTTAAAATAGAACAGAGTAATGTCCAATTCAAAGACCACCATTTTTTTCACATCCTAATTTACTTCTTCAACTAAAGTCATCGCATTTGCAACACAAGAGCTGCGACATGATGACGAATGGTTTGGACCTCTATTCTTATGGTCTTTCTGCTTTTAGCAAAAGAACATTTTTATTACTCGTTCCCATTTTGGGTGTTGGAACCTAAACGTGTTTAAGCATAAACAAGACAGATTAAAGCAATAAAGTGGACACTGACTGTATGAGAAATGGAACCAATTTGCTTGAGTGATTTCAAGATGAATAGTTTGTGATCCATTCCAAAATATATTGCAACTCATAATGCAATTGATCAAAGCCATCATAATTTTATTTAATCCTAAAAACAAGTGGAGTTATAAATTCTATAAAAACGAAACTGTTTCGGGGATGAAGCTAAATATCGTAGCCTTGCTTTTCAGCATATGAAATCCCTTTACCAGGCACGTGCACAGGTTTGTTTTTAATAAAGTTTAATAATAATATTTATTTGTTGCATTTACTAATTAAAAACATTCATAAGAATAAGAAGTGCCCCGAAATTCAGAAAAACATAGGAGTCGGTCCTTGAGGCTCCCCCTTCTACGTAAGTACTTGCCTTACCATTTACTAAAACGACAAATTTGCCTAGAGAAACCTTGCCCCTCTCAGTCTCACCTCAAAGTCTGCTGCTACTGGACCCTTTTCTTACCAAGCCCTTCAAGGTCTTACTGAACTATCACAGCTATATGTAAACAAACAGTTCGTGGCAAGAAACTGTAAGTAAGGAGTGATGCAGCTGAATGGTAACCGAAACTAAGAAACAGAGGTTCTATAACAATAGATTCATCAAAAGAAACAAATTTTGATGATTATTCATAATAAGAAAATTCAACAAATTTAATTTTACCCATCAAAAGTTACGAACCTGAAAAAATTTGCCCAATTTTTTAAAAAGGAGGAAAACGACCCCATAATATCAAGCAATCTTGATGCTCTTTAAGAAATGACACCATCAGATTCAGCATTCCCCAGGGGTGATTGTGTCAAATTAGTGATCGTAGAAGATCAGGAGAGGGCTTATTTGATCGGAAATCAAAAGTTCAAGTGTACTTTTTGATTGACCAAAAATATTGAAGGGCAGCAAGCCCCCCCCCTTCCGCGCTCATTTTTCCCCAAAGTCACCCAATAAAAATTTTGAGAGAACCATATTTTTTAAGCATGGTCAAAAAATCTAATAACTATGTCTTTGAGGATGACTTGACCCTCAGAGTCCCCGAAGGAAATATTGCAAGCTATGAGCTTTGCTTATTTTTTGAAAATACTATTGATTATTGGGAAGCATACAAACATTTTTCAGAGTTTTGTCTGGTGGAGGGGTGCTACCTAAGAGGATCTTCCCATGGATGAACTTTTCGTGGTGGAGGGGAATTATCCATGGGCGGAGCCACATTTCTCAGTACTACTTAACGATAAGAAATTAAATAAACAAACATATTTTTCAACTGAAAGTAAGGAGCAAGATTAAAACTTAAAATGAACAGAAATTATTGCAAACTTACGAACGGGTGAGAGGGTTGTTGGAGGGAAGTAATTCTTAAAAATTAGAAAAAAATGAGATATTTTCAGCTTACGAACGGGTGATCAGATCTCAATGAAATTTGATGTTTAGAAGGATATCGTGTCTTAGAGTTCTTATTTTAAATCCCGACCGGATCTGGTGACGGGGGCGGGGAGTCGGGAGGGGGAAACCTAAGACTTGGAAAACACTAAGAGTGGAGGAATCGGGATGAAACATGGTGGGGAAAATAAACACAAGTCCTAGATAGATGATTGACATAAACGGAACGGATCCGCTCTCTTTGGGGTAGTTGGGGGGTATTTCTGAAAAATTAAAAAAAACGAGGTATTTTCAACTTACGAACGGGTGATCGGATCTCAATGAAATTTGATATTTAGAAGGATATCTTGGCTCAGAGCTCTTATTTTAAACCCGACCAGATCTGGTGACATTGGGGGGGGATTTGGGAGGGGGAAACCTAAAACTTGGAAAACACTTAGAGTGGAGGGATCGGGATGAAACTTGGTGGAGAAAAAAACACGAGTCCTAGATACATGATTGACATAACCAGAACAGATCCGCTCTCTTTGGGGTAGTTAGGGGGGTTTAATTCTGAAAAATTAGAAAAAATGAGGTATTTTTAACTTACGAACGGGTGATTGAATCTCCATGAAATTTGATATTTAGAAGGATATCGTGTCTCAAAGCTCTTATTTTAAATTCTGACCGGATCTGGGGACATTGGGGGAAGTTTGGGGTGGGGAAACCTAAAATGATGGAAAACGCTTAGATTGGAGGGATTGGGATGAAACTTGGTGGGAAAAATAAGCAGCAGTCTTGCATACGTTATTTGTATAATTGGAACGGATCCGATCAATTGCGGGGGGGGGGGGGGGTAATTCTGAAAAATAAGAAAAAATTACGTATTTTTAACTTACGAAAGAGTGATCGGATCTTCATGAAACTTCATATTTAGAAGGACCTCGTAACTCAGATATCTTATTTTAAATCTCAACCGGATCAAGCATAATTGGGGGGGGACAGTTGGGGGGACCGGAAATCTTAGAAAATACTTAAAGCGTTGAGATCGGGACGAAACTGGATGGGAAGAATAGAAACCTGTCTAAGATACGTGACTGACATAACTGGACCGGATCTGCTCTCTTTGGTGGAATTGGGGGGGGGGGGGTAATCTTGAAAATTGAGGTATTTGTAACTTACGAAAGGGCGACCAGATCTTAATGAAATTTGATATTTAGAAGGATCTTGTGCTTTAAAGTTCTAATTTCAAATTCCGACCAGATCCTGTGACATTCGGGGGAGTTGGAGGGGGAAACCGGAATTCTTGGAAGACATGAAAATTGGGGTATTTATATCTTACGAATAGATGATCGGATCGTGATGAAATTTGATTTTAGAAGGAATTCATGTCTCAGAGCTCTTATTTCAAATACCGACCAGATCTTTTGACATTGGGGGGAGCTGGAGGGGGAAATCTTGGAAAAACACTTGGAGTGGAGGAATCGGGATGAAGCTTGGTGGATAGAATAAACAAATGTCCTTGATACGTGATTGACAGAATCGTACTGCATTCGCTCTCTTTGGGGGAGCTGGGGGGAGGGGTTCAGTGATTTGGCGAGTTCGGTGCTTCTGGACGTGCTAGGGCGATGAAAATTTGTAGGCGTGTCAGGGAGCTGCACAATTTGACTTGATAAAGTCGTTTTCCCAGATTCGACCATCTGGGGGGCAAAAGGGAGAGGAAAAATTAGAAAAAATTAGGTATTTATAACTTACGAGTGGGTGATCGGATATTAATGAATTTTGATATTTAGAAGGACTTTGTGACTCAGAGCTCTTATTTTAAATCTTAACCGACATTAAGCCTCTTATTTTCCTTTTAAATCAATCTATTGATTCATAGAATTTTGTTATAGCTCATACCATATGATCTCTTGGCTCTTAGCTCTTCTCGCCTCGTCACAAGTGCCATATGAGCTCTTAGCTCTTGTTTTATTTTTACAGTGAATTGGTGAAGATATAATACACTTTTAATTGAATATCGAATTAATCTAAAGTGTATAAAATTTCTAATTCTAACACGTGTAGAATGCTAGTGAGGTCCGGTTTCAAGCAATTAATAAAGAAACGAAAAACTCTGGGTTGTTTGGGCCTCTTATTAGGCCTCTTATTAGGCCTCTTATTTGGGCCTCTTATATCTCCCTCTTATTAGGAAGTAATATAATTTCACAGTCTTTGCAAAAATATAACATTTCTGACCAAAAATGTTTTTAAAGCTGTTCGTTAATGGAAAAATTCTACAGGCTTTGCCATTCGAAAATATTCTTCGTTCTACAATGCAATTGATGAAAGCCACCATATTTGTATTAAGAAAAATTTTGCACGTAAAAAGCAAAGATTGAACCTAGTTGTCAATTGTTCGGTAAATTTATTGGCTGGTAGTAACAAAAAACTAAAAAAAGAAACAATAGGCAAAACAGTGTTACGTTTGAAAGTATCCTTATCAGCATGAAAAATTCTTGAAGACCCAAATTTGTTATTAATCAAAGCGAGAAGTCTCTAAGAGTCATTATCGTCTTACTTGAAGTAAAACATGGATGACATGAACTATTTTATGTCTAAACTCTGTTTTTTTGGTATTCTGGTAAAAATTTTAAGAAATTATTCTGTCCATTGTAACCCTTTTATTTTTGTTTTGCAGAGCCCTGAAAGACAAAAAACTATAAATAGGCCCATTGTGTGGACTTAAAATTGTACTCTGTACCTGTATGTTTCTACTCTCTTTCAACTATTAAATAAAAAAAAAAACAGTTTTTTTTTTTAAACTGAAAGTAACGAGTGACATTCAGATTTAAACCGAACGGAAATTACTCCGTACTTGAAAGGGGCTTTTCTCCTCAACGCCCCGCCCTTTACGCTAAAGTTTGACTCTTTCTCTTAAATCTACTTTTTAAAACGGTAACAGCTTTAGCGTAAAGAGCGGAGCGTTGAGGAGGAAAAGCCTCTTTCATATATGGAGTAATTTCTGTTCGTTTTAAGTCTTAATGTCGCCTTACTTTCAGTTTAAAAACTTTTTTTATTTAATTTCTGAACGTTTTTGAATTAATGCATGTTTTGATTTTTGCTCTCAGCAAATAATTAATTAAAACGATATTTCCATATTATTTTTTTGGCTAAAAGGCTTTCCCGTAGTTTTAATTCGAAGATTTTGAGAAGAAAAGGAGCGGGGGAGGAGGCCTAGTTGCCCTCCAATTTTTGATTACTTAAAAAGGCAAATAGAACTTTTAATTTTTTACGTACATTTTCATAAGTAAAAAATATACGTAGCTTACGAATTAACTTACATGACGAACTTCTACATTCTTATGTTTTTATTACGTATATGAGGGGGTTGATCCCCTCGTCAATACCTCGCTCTTTACACTAAAGCTTAAATTTTCTCCCAATTCCTTAAGAATGACCCCTGAATTACAAAGGCCGTAGAATAAATAGAATGAAATTACTAAAAATACTTTGGCGTAAAGAGTAAGGTATTACGAGGAGGTGAACCCCTCATATGTGTATTAATTTCTGTTTGTTTTAAGTTTTAATGCTGCTCCTTAATTTCAGTTGGAAAAAACTATTCATATTTATTTTTACATTGTTTTTTAAATAATGCTAGACAATTTTGTCCCCCCTTGATTGAAATTCTCCTCCCCCATGACAAATTCCTCCATGAAAAGATCCTCCCACGTAGCCCCCCTTCAACTTTTTCCCTTCACGCCAAAAATATCCCCCTGAAAACGTCTGTATACTTCCCAATAACCATTACTATATGTAAACACTGGTCAAAGTTTGTAATTTGTAGACCCTCCCACGGGAACTGTGGGGGAGTAAGTCGCCCCAAAGACACAGTTATTAGGTTTTTCGACTATAGTGAATAAAATGGCTATCTCTATTTTGATCCGGTGACTTTGGGGAAAAATGAGCGTGAGAGGGGGCCTAGGTGCCCTCCATTTTTTATCACTTTTGAAAGGGCACTAGAACTTTTAATTTCGGTTATAATGAGCCCTCTTGCGACATTCTAGGACCACTGAGTCAATACGATCATCCCTGGGAAAAAAAATAAACAAATAAACGCGCATCCGTGATCTGTCTTTTGGCAGAAAATTCGAAATTCCACATTTTTGTAGATTGGAGCTTGAACCTTCTAGAATCGGGTTCTCTGATACGCTGAATCTGATGGTGTGGTATTCTATAAGATTATATGGCTTTTAGGGGGTGTTTCCCCCTATTTTCTGGAATAAGGCAAATTTTCTCAGGCTCGTAACTTTTGAGGGTAAGACTAAATTTGATGAAACTTATATATTTAACGAAACCTTATTTTCTACGAAACCTGAAGATATTTAAACTAGGGTGATTTCTTTTCCTTCTTTTTTAATACACAAAGAATATATCATTCTTTGCTGAAATACATTCTAATAGCTCAAAATTATTTTATTATAAAATTGAATGATATTCTAGGTTCCTTAAAAAAATCAACCGTAACCTCTCATTACATTTGAATTTCGGCTTTTGACCAATGGATGGAGAGTAATTTAGATTAGCAATTTCTAAGATGAGCATTTAAAGCTTCAAAAATAAGTTTTAAAACGTGATTATTAATTTTACTTTGACTTTTTGTCTTAATTTTACAACCATCTCCTTCCGCTCAAATCATAACAGCATTCATATTCTTTATTAGGTGTCAAAACTGTCTATATGAGTTCAATTCAAAAATTTGTCAAATACCCCAGTCGTGCAATTGTAAGCCTGTCGCGACCTCTATTTTGCTTCAATCATTCGACTGTCGGCAAGCTGTCAGAAGAGGGTTTGAACAAAAGAACCAGAGTTTTGGGGTGGAACGAATAGGTGGCGGAGAAAGGCACATCTGCTCATCAGTAGGCTAGTTACAAATAATAGGCAAGTGATTTGTTCTTTCAATGAAACCTATCTGAGTTTGACAAAAAGGGTTTCGACTCTTATTTTTGCTGCTTTAGCATTGTTTTATTCTAGCTAATGTTGTTTCTGCTGTTCTGCTATTTTAGCAGTACCAGCTATAACATTGATACATCGGTAGCATGGCAAGTATAATTTGAACTTGATAACGAATAGTTGTGTATAGAGGTTAGCCTAAACCAAAATCGAGTAATTCTCGGAAGCTGAGAAGAATAGAAGAAAAAAATAGACAATTCAAAGGATAACTTGAAATAAAATAATAAGAAAAGTCGTCAGAATTGAATCAGGTTTCATTTTAAGAATTTGACTTGCATATTAAACTGTTTAATTAAAGAATTTCAAAAAACAAAGAGGGTGATACGAGAAAAAAGAGACAGTGATGTAGCTGGGGCGTTGGGAGGGGGCATAGGGACATACTTGTCCCCAGCTGTAGCATTCTCTGGGGTGCCGTTAAGATAAGCTGTTTTTTATTTTAAGTGCATTTGACACAGAAAACTCGGTGACATCTAGGAGATAATTAACTGAAACTTTCAGAGAGTTTTAGGGGGGCCAAGGTCTCACGAGGTGAATTTGCTCTAAGGCAAAAACGGTCAACGACATTACACTTATGCCTGAAAAGGGTAGTGACAACCTTTGGAAGGACCTGAAGGATATCAAGGGTTGAACAAGGCAGATAAGGTAAACACCGTACGACTGCACATCAGGTCGTAACCAAACTGCATCAGTACAACGAAAGCGCCTGTGTACTTTTAATTTGAAATTTTACTTTTCCGTTTTGTACACTTTAAAGCCAGGGGCAAATTTGAAAGAAACCCTAAAAATTCCCAACAGTACTATAAAACAATTTAAAATATTTGATTTTCTCATTTCTAAGGTGACTTTGGTACATTTAACCCCCCTTCTCCTGATGATAAAATCCACTTTATATACATTCCAGTTCACTTGAGCAGCCTTCCCGTAGTGAAATATTAGGGTTTCCCGTTATTTATTGTAAAATATAATAGGAAAGCATAAAGTTGGCTCTATGTTAATCTATTAGGGGGTGGTGGTATAAAGGGAAGCATAGGACCTTCAGAAATGAAATAAGTAAGTATTTACGATTTTTTTAGAGTAGTTTTCATGATTTTTCGCAGTTTCCTTCAAATTTGCCCCTGTCCTTAAAGTTTACGTTCAGTTCTCTTCAGCCAATAATTTAGATACCTTTCAGATGATATTAAAATGTAAACACAGATATCTATTGTAAGGGTTTAAATGACATTCAAATTTCCCTTTGAATGGATGAAATTATTCCATTTTCGTAACTATTTCCAAAAGTGTAGTGACTTGTCATCACAACTTTGGTGAATTACTTCTAATGCTGAATGAAAAGGAATATTTCCCCCTCAAAATGGTCCTAGCAGTGTCGGAGGCACTGAACCGTCATGTTTTTTGAATCTGGAAAGTCCAGACCTGGTGTCCCCCAAACACTATCTTTAATATAGGTCCTCGTGCTAGAGTTCTTGAAAGCCACTAGATGTCCTCTCTTCAATTTTGGCTGATTAATAGAATTGCCTATTGGGTTGATAAATAGCTATAAATAGCTATTGGGACTAGACTTTATATTTCCTACTGGCGGTTTGAATTTCTGCTTCTTGAACCTTCAGCCAGGAAGAGCAATTGTACTTTTACACACTCTTTCTCCTTACCGTCATTATATCAAACGGTTCGTGGTAACGAACTGCGGTAAGCAGCGACCCGGCTCAATAG
The DNA here is from genome assembly GCF_032884065.1 of Artemia franciscana. Classification (NCBI taxonomy): domain Eukaryota; kingdom Metazoa; phylum Arthropoda; class Branchiopoda; order Anostraca; family Artemiidae; genus Artemia; species Artemia franciscana. Next base: position 8,676,087 of record NC_088870.1, on the reverse strand, counting down.
TAACACAAACTCTAAAAAACGGAATTTTGATACAGATAGATAAGTTTCATCAAATCTAGTTTTACCCATCAAAAGTTACGAGCCAGAGAAAATGTGCCTTATTTTGGAAAATAGGGGGAAACCCCCTCAAACATCATAGTGTCTTACCAAAAATCACACCATCACATTCAGCTTATCAGCAAACCCTACTGTAGAAGTTTTAAGTGCCTATCTACAAAAATATGGAATTTTGTATTTTTGACCAGAAGACCGATCGCGGGTGCGTTTTTATTTGTTTTTTCCCAGGAGTGATCTTATCGACCCAATGGTCCTAGAATATCGCGAAACGGCTCGTTCTAACGGAAATTAAAAGTTCTAGTGCCCTTTTTAAGTGACCAAAAAATTAGACGGCACCTAGGCCCCCTCCCACGCTCATTTTTTCCCCAAAGTCACCGAATAAAAATTTTGAGATAGTTATTTTGTTCAGCATAATCGAAAAACCTAATAACTGTGTCTTTGGGGTGAATTAATCCCCCAGAGTCCCCGAGTGAGGGGCTGTAAGTCACAAACTTTGACCATTGTTTACATATAGAAATGGTTATTGGGAAGAATACAGACGTTTTCAGGGGGGTTCCCGGTTGGGGGAGGGGGTCGAGAGAAGGAGTTACATGGTGTGATCTTTCCATGGAGAATTTATCAAGGGGGAAGAGAAATTCCATAAAAGGGCGGAGAATTTTCTAGTATTCTTTAAAAAAAAACAATGAACAAATTAACATGACAAAGTTCCCCCAACTGTATGTAAGAAGCAGCATTAAATTTAAAACGAACAGAAGTTATTACCGTGTATGAGGAGGTTCATCTCCTCCTAAATACCTCTCTCTGTACGCTCAAGTATTTTTTGTAATTTCAGCTATTTATTCTGTGACCTTAGTGATTCAAGTGTCATTCTTAAAGAATTGGGATAAAATTTAGGCTTTAGTGTAAAGAGCGAAGTATTGACGAGGGGGCGAACTCTCTCTTATACATAATAAAAATATACGAATTAGAAGCTCGTTACTTAAGCTAATTCGTAAGTTACGCATATTAATTACTAACAAAAACGTTCGTAAAAAAAATTAAAGTTCTAGTTGCCTTTTTAAGTAACCGAAAAATTAGAGGGGAAATAGGCCTCCTACCCCACCCTTTTTTCTCTAAATCGACCAATCAAAACTATGAGAAAGCCATTTAGTCACAGAAAAATTAATATGCAAATTTCGTTTTAATCATTTATTTGTGGAGAGCCAAAATCAAAACATGTATTAATTCAAAAACTTTCAGAAATTAAACAAAAAAATAAGCTTTTTTTCAACTGAAATTAAGGAGCGACACTTAAACTTAAAACGAAGAGAAATTACTCCGTATATGAGAGGCTCTACTCCTTCCTAAACGCCCCACTCTACGCTTTGTTATTTTGTTGTTTTAAAAGGTAGAGCTGTGAGAAAGGGTCAAACTTTAGCGTAAAGAGCGGGGCGTTTAGCAGGGAGTAGGCCCTTTCATATATGGAGTAATTTATGTTCGTTTTAAATTTTATTTTCGCTCCTTACTTTCAGTTGAAAAAAATTGTTTTTTTTTTATTTAATTTCTCCAAGCCTCTATTTGGAGCTGTGTTGACTCTGGCTAAACGTACAGAATCACGACACTGCCTTCATTCTAAAGAAATAACCAGCAACACCAGGATAACTTAACAAATATTTTATCATAACAGATTTATTAATTAATTTATTAATCATTAATTAATAATGTCTTTATTAACTAATAGATAATTACTTAAATGCTTAATAATAATTGTTATAATTAATAAACGATAATGTAAAAATTAGTAAAAATTAATTACTATTTTTATGGATTAAAAATAATAATTAATTAATTGATTAGGCTAATGGTGGGTTATCTTATTGGCTCTTAAGGTCAATACTTACCTCGTTCGGATAGATTGCTGGTGCGAAACCAAGAAATATTTAAGATCTTGAATAGCACAAGTCGTTTGTAGGTATTGTCCCTGTGGCATCGACTAGACATACCATACAGGCAATTAGATCTCCTCTCATTAATTTTTACAAACTCATAAAAAAAGTTGATCGTATTCCACACAAAGGAAGTGACTTGAAAAATGATGGCTAAAACTCATTTTATGCACTCACATTGAATTGGTGCTACCCCAAACAATATCTTTGATATTGGCCACTCATCAAGTATACCTTGCAAGCCACCAGGTCACAAAAAATATCTTTTGTTTATTTTTGGTCGATTCTCAATATAAATATATCGATCAAATTCATCACAAACTAAGCAACAAGAAAATAGATGAAAACTCATTTTTTGCACTTAACACGTTTTGGGTCCGGAATTTGGAGACATGGTGGCTCACAAACACTATTTTCAATATTGGTCCTCAAGCAAGGACCTATTTCAAACTGAATCTCATAAGCATTTACCAGTTCTTGCAGTAATGAAAAATAGATGCTTGTAGCGTTATAGGATTTTCTCGAAAAGAGGATTTAAGGATGTTAATACTATAAGCTCTTTAGTAAATTCATGGCTAGTCTCAGCATTACCTTTTAAGTAATGCTAACTTCACAAAGAGTATTTTGCCGATGAAAATACTACTATGGATTCCATAAAAACAGCTTTATCTATGACTACAAAAAAAACGAAAAAAAGGAAACTGTTTTAATTCCTGGTCTGATTTTTTCTTGAATATATATGTGTCTTTTACATACAAAGTAAAATAAGAGTTTTCTAGACGAAATTAAAGGGAGAGATTAAAACTTTAAGCGAACAGAAATTAACCAGTGGAAGATGAGGGCTCCCATGCTTTTAACCTTCTGGTTTTTTAACTAAAATTCAACTAGTGTGCTTAGCTGATATTCAATAAAAAAAAGAAAAAAAGAAAAAAAACAAAACAGTTTCCTCAAATAATATAAAGAGCAACATTGGACCACAAAACAACCAAAAATTATTCCGAATATGATCGATGCCTTCTTCTCGACCCCAAATTTTTTACGTTACAGTTTTATAGTACTTTAAAATACTTTTTATTCCAATCTCAACGATTCTTTTGTTTGAACAGTTGCTCTTAATGAATTAGGACAAAAAGTCAAACAATTTTTAAAGGGCAGGGGCTTGAAGCAGCCCCTATCATATAAGGAGTATTATCCGTGTGTTTTAAGTTATAAAGTGACTCTTTACTTTCATTTGAGGAAACATTTTTTATTTAATTTCTGTTCATTTCTTTTGTGTGCCCAGGGTTAACCTAAATACGAAGAAACCCGACTTTCACACCAAAATCTAACTAGTGAACAGCAATGCTTCGAGAAATAGAGCTCATTTAGTGTATACACTTTTTACGAAGTATAATTTTCCAGATTAAATTATCGTTTCCTCAACATGAGGAGAGCGTTCACCCCTCAGGGGAACTCTCATTATTTTATTTGTGGGCTAAAAATAATTATGTATCTATTATAATATATATACATGTATATATATATATATATATATATATATATATATATATATATATATATATATATATATATATATATATATATATATATATATATATATATATATATATATATATATATATATATAAGCCAGCTTTTTTCTGGTTTCGTTTCTCTTGTGCTGAGTGTTCAGCAAGTTAAAAGAACGAACAATTTTTGAGCCAAAATATTTCTACAAATAAACCCTCTGTTTCTATATGACTCAATTTTATTTTAGAACATATCACAGTAGCTCTTTTCTTCACCTGGAAAAATATTTCTTAAAACTAAGTCACGCTTCATTTTTCTGCACTAGTAAAACAGCCCACGTGGTATTCTTATTTTCAGATAGGCTTAACAAGCCTTTTTTGTAGAAACGTTAAGGGACAACTTCTGATCACAAAATTGTGGTTCCAATCGGGCATGTCAAACAGTTCGTGGTAACGCACTGTAAGTAATGAGCGACCCGGCTCAATAGTAAACGAAACTCTAAACCACGGAATTTTGATACCTATGGATATATCAGAAAAATCGTATTTTTATGTCAAATTCAAGAATATAACTTTTTATCAAGCTTAGTCTTATCCATCAAAAGTTACGAGCCTGAAAGAATTTGCCTTATTTTAGAAATAAGGGGGAATATCCCCTAAAAGTCGTAGAATATAAATAAAAATAACGCAATCAGATTCAGCATATCAGAGAACCCGAGTCGAGAAGTTTCAAGCTTCTATCTGCAAAAATGTGGAATTTTATTTTTATCCAGAAGAAAGACCACGGATGCGTGTTTATTTGGTTTTTATCAGGGGTGATCGTATCGACCAAGAGCTCGTAGAATGTCGCAAGAGGGCTCATTCGAACGGAAATTAAAAGTTCTAGGGCTTTTTTTAAGTAACCAAAGAAATTGATAGGCAACAAGCCCCCCTCCCACGCTCAGTTTTTCCCCTAGTGGCCCGATCATTTGTAATAGCCATTTTGTTCAACATATTCGAAATATCTAATAGCTATGTCTTTGAGGATGATTTAATCCTCTAAGAAGTTTCAAGGCTGCAAGTTGTGAATGTTATCCATTGTTGACATATAGTATAGGATATCGCTAAGTATACAGACGTTTTCAGGGTGAATTTTTTCTGGTGGAGGGATCGGGGGGAGGGTGTTAAGTGGAAGGATCTTTCCACAGAGGAATGTTTCATGGGGAAAGGAAATAGTCTATAAAAGGGTGCCGGACTTCCCAGCATTGTTTAAAAAAGATCAAAAATTAAATAAAAAAGTAAGTTTTTTCAACTGAAAGTAAGAAGCAACACTGGAACTTAAACAAAAACAAATTATTACGCATATAAGGAAGTTTGACCCCTCGTCAATACATCGCTCTTTACGCTAAAGTTTTTTTTATTACTTTCATAAGAGCTATTTATTCTAATTAAACGGCCTTTGTGATTCAGGGATCATTCTTAAGGAATTGGAATAAAATTCGAACTTTAGCGTAAAGAGCGATGTATTGACAAGGGGGCGTTCCCCCTCATATACGCAATAATTTCTGTTCGTCTAAAGTTTTAATGTTACTTCTTAGTTTCAATTGAAAAATCGTTTTTTTTTATTTATTCACTTTAAGAAACCCAAACAACAATGTTACTTGATTTTTAAAAGTAGAGTTTTGAGAAAGAGCGGGGCTTTGAGGAGGGGACAACCTCTTTCATATATAGAATAACTTCTGTTCGTTTTAAAAGTTTTAATGTCCTAAATGTCCTTAATTGTCCTAAATGAACCAAACTTCAGCTGCTTACCTTACAAGCATTTGCTTTTATATTCACTGCTCCAGCCTATTTCCAATTTGTTGGAGTTCTCCGCATTTCCGCGAAAGAGAATTGGGTCTATGAAAATGTCCCCGAGAACTAACGTTAAAGAAAGATTGTGCATTTACAAATGTTAATTCTCGAGGAAATTTTAGAGTTCAAAATTAGTTTTTAGGAATTTTGTGGATAGTTGAAGCACTGGTTGCCGATCTTGCATCAAGGCACCCCTCCAAAGGAAAGAGAACTATAAATAAAAAGGAGCTGGTCAAAAATTAGGCCCACTCCTAGTGCAGTGACTTGTACTTATGTAATAATTAAGTGGTTTACGTGTATGTAATGGGGGATTTATTTGTGGGTTCATTATGCATGAATATGTTTAAATGTTATTTGTTTTTCACTTGCTTTGGCTTTCTTTACTTTGTTTTGTTTACTTTTTTATTTTATTTGCTTTTGTTTTCCTTATGCCATTGCTCCGTCCTTTTTTGGACGTGTGTTTAATAAACGTGTGTTTTTTTGGTGCTACGTTTGTACTATAAAGTGTTTTTTTTTCTTTTTTTTTTTCTTTTTTTTTTTTTACCAGGGATGAACGTCACCCACAGATTTAGTTTTAAGACTCAAACTGAAATAAGAGGATTGGCTGCGGCAGTGTTGTTCATCACTTTAGTTAATAAGAAATAAAATATTAAGTAATAATTAGTTAATATTAAAAAAAGGTAGTAATAATATTAAGAAATAAAATATATAGCTTTATCATTTGAATAAGGCGTCGTTCTGAAATTCCAAGGACAATATCGAATTACTACAGAATAGATAGAGATTCTCTTGAAGCCTTAGACAAGTTGCAAAAACTTCAGTAAGGAAGCCAAAAAAAGACTATCTCTCGTAAACAAAATAATCAATGCTGGAAAATAAAGCAAAACAAGGTTGGTACCTCTACATTATTTACTTTTAAATGAACGTTTTTAGAGACTTCCAAAATCCGTTTTAGTACTCATTGAAACTTTGGCTTTAGGATACTTCTTCTTGCACGCCCCTCCGAAAAGCTTCTCTTGCAGAAAACACCCCCCTTGGAAAATTGCCCCCTGTTAAACATTTCCCTTGACAAATACCCCACGAAAAATTCCCCTCCCTCGTGCAGCCGCTCTCCTATGGCAATTGCTCCCCTCCGCCTTCCAGTAGACAGTTACCCCGAGGAAATTCCCCTAAGGTTCAAAATAGAGACAAGGGGAAAATATGACGAATAAAAAAAATAAAGAAAAGAAGGGTGCGGAATGCTCCACCAATATTCCAATATAGACAGAAAATATTGTGTAGAATATTCTACAATTTTTTATGCATATATTTATTCTCCTTCAGCTCTTTTTTCATGTTTTTGGGGGGTACGTTATCCTATTGGAGTAAGATAAATGCTATAGAAAATAATTTGGAAGTATAAAATTTGTGACAAATGTGAAAGGGCTGCCCTATCATGGAAATGTATAGAGGTACATGTTGGTACATGTTTGAAACATTCCTCCAAGGAAAGATCCTCCCATATAGCCCCCCCTTAACCCCGCACCAAAACCAAAAAAAATCCCCCTGAAAACGTCTGTACACTTCCCAATAACCATTACTGTATGTAAATATTGGTCAAAGTTTGTAACTTGCAGCCCCTCCCCCAGGGACTGTGGGGGAGTAAGTCATCCCCAAAGACATAGTTATTATGGTTTTCGACTATGCAGAACAAAATGGCTATCTCAAAATTTTGATCCGTTGACTTTGGGGAAAAATGAGCGTGGGAGGGGGCCTAGGTGCCCTCCAATTTTTGGTCACTTAAAAAGGGCACTAGAACTTTTCATTTCCATTAGAATGAGCCCTTTTGCAACACTCTAGGACCACTTCGTCGATACGATGACCCCTGGGAAAAAAAACAAAAACAAATAAACACGCACCCGTGATCTGTCTTCTGGCAAAAAATACGAAATTCCACATTTTTGTAGATTGGACCTTGAAATTCTTTCTATAGGGTTTTCTGATGCGCTGAATGCGATGGTGTGATTTTCGTTAAGATCCTATGATTTTTAGGGGGTGTTTCCCCCTATTTTCCAAAATAAGGCAAATTTTCTCAGGCTCGATATTTTGATGACAAATACTAAATTTGATGAAACTTATATATTTAAAATCAGCATAAAAATCAAATTCTTTTGATATATCATTTAGCATCGAAACTCCGTTTTTTAGAGTTTCGTATACTATTGAGCCGGGTCGCTCCTTACTACAGTTTGTTACCACGAACTGTTTGATATTTGTCTTTTTCATTTCTTTTCATTTGGCAGCTCATATTCATATTTTGGTAATATAGCGGTAGAGAATAAAACAAAACTAATGCTTTTGCGTCTTCCATGGCGATAAAACCAGATTCAATTAACTTTAATTTACTAGGTAGAAGGAGGGCATATTTGTTCTAATAACATCGACAAACAAAGAGCCATATTTGTTCCGTGTATTATTGTCATTTTTATACTTCTCACTTTATCTAACAGTTCATGGTTACGAACTGTAAGTTTGGAGTAACACGGCTCAATAGTAACCGAAACTCTAAAAAACAGAATTTTAATATCAACAGATATATCAAAAGAATTTGCTCATTATGCTGATTAATAATATATAAGCTTCATTAAATTTAGTGTTGCCCATCAAAGGCGAATCTGAGAAAATTTGGCTAATTTTTGAGAGAGGACGAAAACCCCCTAAAAACCAAAGAATCCTAACGTCACACCTTCAGATTCAGCAAATCGGAGAACCCAATTATAGAGGTTTCAAACTGTTATATACATAAATTAGAATTTTTTTTTGCCGGAAGAAATATCACGGATGCGTTTTACTTATTTGTTTTTTTTTATAGGGGTAATAATATCGAACCAATAGTGCTAGAACATCGGAAGAGGAATCATTGAAGCAGAAATTGTAAGTTCTAGTGCTCTTTTTAAGTGACTAAAAATATTGGATGACATCTAGGCCCCCTCCATGCCCCCTTTTTTCCTAATCGTCCAATCAGAGTTTTGATTTAGCCATTTTGTTTAGCATAGTTGAAAGGCCCAATAACCAGGCCTTTGGATTTAACATGACCCAGCCCCCAAGCCCCCGGGGAAAGGTCTTTAATATATACAATTTGCCCATTGTTTACGTATAGTATTTATCATTGAAAAGTGTGCCTACTTTTGTAGGGTAGGGGGTAACTATTCTGCTTTTTCTTTCTCGACTTTCTCTTTCTTGACTCAATTCTACGCGTGGAGATATTATGGGTAATTGATCAAGGTAAATTTTCACCGGCATTAAATCGTCAGGAGGAACTTTCCTTGGGAAGGGGCATTTTTCCCTGGGGACGGAGCCTTCCTGCCATTATTAAAAAAAAACAAAAAGAAATTAACAAGAAACAAGTTTTTTCAGCTGAAAGTAAGGAGCAGCACATCAAAACTTAAATGAACTGAAAATATTACGTGTATGTGGGAATTAACTCCTCTTTTCAACACCTCGCTCTTTACGCTAAATTTTGAATTTTTTCCCAATTCATCAAGAACAACCCCTAAAACAAAAGTATCATCTATTTAGAGCAATGAGAAGCTTTTTTAAAAGTACTTAAACACTTTAGAGTGAAAAGTTTTCAGTTTTAATGTTGCTCCTCACTTTCAGTTAAAAAAAAACTTTAGCTTTTTTTAGCTTTAGTTTTCTTTATATTTAATTCTAAATAGAAAGGATGGTCATAATAAACATTGATGAGGATCATTCGGACGAACACTAACAATCCTGGCGCCATTACTAGGGGCGCTAAGTCGGGGGCATCAGAAACGATGATGTTTTTCACCTTGTTTGAACTCGAAAGATGCATCGATTATTCTGTCTAAGGGACTGAAGTACTATAATGGGTATACTCTTCAACAGCTCTCAGTCGCTCACCCTGCCAAATTTTCAGCAAGAAGATAGGCTGTTTCCCACTGGTCTCAACTGTAATCAGCCCAGTTGATTCTTATGGAGCAGGAATTTTGGGAAACTAAAGCAAAAGAGGACAATTTTCAGAAGTAAAACACATTTCCAAGCCCCATATACCTTTCCAGGCTGTTTTCAGACTACTTCCTGTTGTGGTCAATGCCCTAGCAGGCCTCCGATTTATAAATTCAAGATTTCTCCAAACTAGTAAAAGCTCTTGCCTGCATTCCCTCTGACTGTAGGAGTCAGCACAAAGACATAAGCACGCTTTTTTCCTTTGAGGCACACCCCTTTCCTATCCTAAACCTATCCAGATTTCTTCGAATTGTACAAGAAATAAATTATATTCATCCCTACACCCTCAAAAATATCCTTTCCTATATGAGAGGGGCAGTTGTTCGTAAGTTTACGAAGAAAATGTCTTTGAGCATACGCAACTGTCTAGAAAATTTCAACATCAATGTTTCAAGTTTTCTTTCAAGTTTTCTATCACCTCTCAGACAAGCACTGTAGAGGCTACTAAACTCAAACAGTCAATTCCAAGTAAGTAGAATCAAAATTTTTCAACTTGCAGTTTTGTCTACCAGGTAATAGTCTACTCCAACTTGGTAGATTTGCTGCCTCGGAGCTCAGCCTAAAACTTTTCTTTGATAGCCTGAGTGTATCTTCGTGATTCGATTTTCTTATGATTTTACTTCGTAATTGAACACATAAAAAGTGTCCTTGACTCACCCAGCCCCTTCTCTCCTAATATCAACAGCACTGTTTCTTGATTCAACTATCTGCAATAAATCCTTTTTTTTATCTGAACACAGAAAATTATTTTTTCTGAATTATAAAGCTAAAAATTTAATTCGGAACTTGTAACAATAGTATAGCTTATTTTCAACAACAATATTTGGAGTTGCTAAAATGCTTTGGTCTATTTTTTCTCTTATTTTATTTTTTTTTTATTTATTCTTTTCTTACTTTGTATAGGGGGTAAATGTTTGCCGCGACCTAGCCTATTACGAAATTGAAAAAATTATACGTGCTGCTGTACAATAGGTAACGGTTTCGATGAAGTACTTTTACAATCTGAGTCAGTTAGGTATCTGATGGCCACAAGAGAATATACTGTTTAGGTAGGCCCGGAGCCAAAATGCAAGTGATTGTATCTCACTAGATATTAAATAAAAAACAAGTTTTTTTTAACTGCAAGTAAGGAGTGACATTAAAACGAACAGAAATTGTTCCGTATATGAAAGAGGTTGTCCCCTCCTCAACGCCTCGCTCTTTATGCTAAAGCTTTTTTATTGTTTTAAAAAGTAGAGTCGTGACAGAGTCAAACTTTTGCGTAAAGAGCAAGGCGTTGAGGAGGGCCTTTTTCAAGAGTCAAAGTTATTAGAGGAGAGCTACACCCCTCCAAACGTCGTGTTTTGCCCAAATGCATCCAATAGAAATTTTGAGATAGTTGTTATATTCAAAATAGTCCAAAGATCCTATAACAATACTAGGCTTCTAGGTTGATACAGACCACCAGAGCCTGGGGCGAGGATTGCAAGCTATGGTTCGGGGGCATTCGAGGTTTTTGTGGATTGGAAAATTGTTTAACTTTAGAATAGGCTCATTTGGTTGAAAATTGGAATTTATAGTTCTATTTTAAGAGTCAAACGCGCTGAATGGTATTTAGCCTCCTCCCCCAACCCCTCTTTTCACCAAACGAATCTGATTGAAATTATGAGATAGTGATATTGTTCAAAATAGTCCAAAGAACATATAATAATGACTACAGGATTGACACAACCCTCCAGCACCCTGGGAATAGGGTTGTGAGCTATGCCTTGAGGGCATATAAGATTTTATGGAATGGGCGGTCATATAAACTTCAGACTGGGTTCATTCGATTTGATTTTGGAAGTTGTACTGTCCTCTTTAAGAGTCAAAGTGATATTTGAGTCACCGCCACCCCTGAACTCTACGCTCATCATTCCCTGAATACCTTCAATAATAATTTGGAGATAACAATTTTGTTCATCGTAGTAGAAGGGTCCAGAAACCATCTGTCAGGGAGATACCCCTCCCCCCTACAGCTCTTAGGGAAAGGGTTGTAAGTTATACCCTGGGGGGCATAATTAGGTAATTATAGAAAGGATGGTCGTATTTGCTTTGGAGGGGACTCATTGAATTTGTAATCGGAAGTTCTATTGCTCTTTTCAAGAGTCAAAGTGATCAGAACGCACTCTTTCACACACACAAACGTCGCATTTTTCCGAGATGAATCCAATAGAAACTTTGAGGTAGTCCTCTTATTATTAATTGTTCAAAGATCATATAAAAAAGCTTTCGGGGTTGATACAAACCGCCAAAGTCTGAGGGCGAGCTTTGTAAGCTATGTCCCTAGGGCATATAAGGTTCTTACGGAAGGAATGGTTGTATAAACTTTAGAGATGGCTCATTAGCTTGAAGTTAGAAATTCTGGTTCGTTTTTAAGAGACAAAAGTGATGGAGGTCAACTAGCCCCTCCCCCCCCCCGAAACTACGACTCTTTTCGCCAAATGCATCTGACTCAAATTGTGCGATATAAATTTTGTTCAAACTATTCCAAATAACATATAACAATGCCACCAGGATTGACAAATCCCCCCAGAGCCCTGGGGAAAGGGATTTAAGTTATGCCCTGGGTCGTATAAGGTTCTTATGAAATGGGCGGTCATATTAAATTTAGATGAAACTCATTTGATTTTATATTGGAAGTTACAGTGTCCTTTTTAAGACTCAAAGTGGTTTGAGAGCACCCCCCCCCCCCCACACACGCTCAGACACCCATCATTTCCCCAAACAAACATTCGAACAAAGTTTTGAGACATAAATATTTTTTTTCATCATTGTTGGAACGTTCAGTAATTTTGCGTTTGGGAATGTACCCCCCCCCCAAGGCCACAGTGCAAGGGTTGTTAAAATGATAAGGGAGATGATCAATGGACCTAAAAGGCAATATTTGTACGATACTACTGCGACAACTACTGCTACTTCTACTGCAACCGCAAGTAGTATTACTAATACCATCTACTTCTGTATCACCTAAACTGCTACTTCTGTAGCGGGTACTGATAAAGCTAAGGATATTGAAACAAAATATTTAGGAAACGTTGAGGGAAAGTTGAACTAAATCAAAAACATACAATGTGTATACAGATTGCTGATATGGGCGTATCAGGCTGCTATTGCTGTTATTAATATACCATTATTGCTACTATTGCTCCTACTTCTACCACTACTACTGTGATACTAGTAAAATCAAGGCTAAACGCAGGAAGGTGAAAATTTGACTGAACATTGAGGGGGAATTTGAACTAAATCAAAATACACTGTACGCATGCAGATCGTCAAAAGGGTGTATCTCAAGAATTGGTATTAAGTTGGAACTTTCGGAGAATACTTAAAGGTAAATATCAATTGAAAAAAAGGTAATATATGCATGTCACTACTAACACTAATACCACTACTACTTTCGCGAGTACTAATACTGCTATTAAACTGCCCCAACTACTACTTCAATTGTAACAACTAGTAAGGCTTAGAATATTAAGGTGAAAAGGGGGTCAAAAGGCTGTCAAGATAGCGCAAATCAACATTATTTTTGGAACAGCTTAACGTGTCAAGGTGAAACTTCCAGAGCATCCCGGAAAGCGGATTGTGTCAAGGTGAAACTTCCGGAAAGCGATATTCAACTGACTAAAAGGCAATATGCATATTCTACTACCGTTATTAATTCTGCTGCTTCTACTACTGTTAACAATGCAAACTAATACTGCAACTACTTCTACTACCACCGAAACTACTGCGATTAAAGTACTATCAAGGCTAAGTCTATGAAGGTAAAATTTGAGAGAATACTAATGGCAAATTCGATCTAACAAAAGACACTGTGAAAATGTTCAATCTTTTGTTCAATTAGATTGTCAAAAGAGCGTATCTTAGGAATTGATTTTTGCCTTAAGTTGGAAATCTCAGAGATTACTAAAAGGGGAAAACTAATTGACCAAAAGGCTATATGTTCATTTTAGTACTAATATTACTACTACTGCGACATTTACTAGTTCTACTACTACTGTTACTATTGCTCCAACTAGCAATTCTACTGCAACAACTTGTAAGGCTAAGAGTATTAAGATGAAATTTTCAGGAATTATGTGAATGTACAGGTTATTAAAAGAACAAATCGACGACGTAATATCAATGCCTAATTGTATTAAGCTGAGCAGTAATACTACTGCTGTGGCAACTATTACGACTATACCTAAGGTTGTGAAGGTAAAATTTCCAGAAAATATTTCAGAAAATTTATGTTGTATTGATGACAACCTGCCATCCGTACGCAGGTTGTCAAAAGGGCATATCAGAAAAATCTTAAGAACAGTTTCGTGTCTGAAATTAAAACTTACAACGCTTGTTATGGGGGATGTTGAACTAACCAGAAGACAATTATTTGCATCATAACACTACTTCTTCTACTCTTACAACTGCTACTACTGCCACTCTTATTATAGCTGCTACTACTACTGCTGCTACTAAAGCTAAGACTACTGCTATTAACCCTACTC
>NC_088870.1:8634775-8662145 GCF_032884065.1 Artemia franciscana | reverse complement strand
CCCCCTTCTACGTACTTGCCTTACCATTTACTAAAACGACAAATTTGCCTGGAGAAACCTTGCCCCTCTCAGTCTCACCTCAAAGTCTGCTGCTACTGGACCCTTTTCTTACTAAGCCCTTCAAGGTCTTGCTGAACTATCACAACTATATGTAAACAAACAGTTTGTGGCAAGGAACTGTAAGTAAAGAGTGATGCAGCTCAGTGGTAACCGAGACTAAGAAACAGAGGTTCTATAACAATAGATACATCAAAAGAAAAAAATTTTGATGATTATTCAAAATAAGTGAAATTCAACAAATTTAATGCTACCCATCAAATGTTACGGGATATCAAGTAATCTTAATGCTCTTTAAGAAATGACACCATCTGATTCAGCATTCCCCAGGGGTGATTGTGTCAAATTAGTGATCGTAGAAGATCAGGAGAGGCCTCATTTGATCAGAAATCAAAAGTTCAAGTGTGCTTTTTGATTGACCAAAAATATTGAAGGACAGCTAGCCCCCATACCACGCTCTTCCCCAAAGTCGCCCGATAAAAATTCTGAGATAGTCATATTTTTTAAGTATGGTCGAAAAATCTAACAACTATGTCTTTGAGGGTGACTTAACCCCCCAGAGTCCCCAGAGGAAGCATTGCAAGCTACGAACTTCGCCTATTCTTTGAATATACTATTGGTTATTGGGAAGTATACAAACATTTTTCAGGTTTTTTCCTGGTGGAGGGGTGCTACCTGGGAGGATCTTCCCATGGAGGAATTTTTTGTGGTGGAGGAGAATTATCCATGGGTGGAGCCACATTTCTCAGTACTACTTAACGATAAGAAATTAAATAAACAAACATATTTTTTTCAACTGAAAGTAAAGAGCAAGATTAAAACTCAAAATGAACAGAAATCACTGCGTATATGAGGGGAGCAGCACCTTCATCAATATATCACTCTATACGCTGAAGTTTTATTAGAAATTTTAAAAGAGCTGATAATTTTAATTAAACGGCCTTTATAATTCAGGAGTCATTCGTAAATAATTGGAGCAAAAAGTTAAACTTTAGGGTAAAGTGGGGTAATGAGGAGGGATATACACAGTTTGTAATATTTTGAAATATCTGCTCGTTACCAATTTTGTTGCAAATGAAGATAAGATAAGATTTATTCATCACGAAATACACATACAATATTACATTCTACTATTCCCCCAAAGGCTCTTTGGCCTGTAAAAAAGGGGGAATAAACAAGTCACTTACTCAGAGAAGAAAAAAATTAAACAATCATCACTTACTCACAGAGAGAAGAGCAAAAAGGAGGAGAAAAGAAAATATATATAAAGTAAAAACTATAGAAACCAAAACTAAATAGACTAATAGATTGAATAGACTAAATTAATTATGTAGATCAGTAGATAAAATAGACTCCAACGAAATAATAAGGAAATATATATACATATTTATACATACACGCATATACACATATAAAAATAGATAAAATAATTTCTAAGAAGGCAAAGAATTGTTTTGAACAAACCGAATGAGTGGCACCTTCAAGCTAATTCGGGCAACTTATTCCATACAATATGACTCGCAATTAAAGGATTAAAACCTGACCTTACACAAAGAGGAAAAGGAACTTGAATATGATTTTTGGTATTGTGAAGATTATAATTATTCTGATCAGAGGTGAAAGATGGTGGAACACTTAGGGGATGGGGGAGGTCACCATGAAGCTAAGAAAAAGTAAAACATGCCCACGAAAGAATATACAGTGACTCGAGATCAAGTAATGGGATACCTCTTGAACGGTTAGTATCCTTAATGAGGTCTCTAGCTTTATTATAAACCTTAGAAAGTGATTTTAACAGTGAAGGGAAGGTTGACATCCATACTGTTGGACAGTAGGAAACGTAAGATCGGATCAAGGAGTGAAAACAATCGAAAGGTAGCCTACATTTTATTGATCAACAAATTTTTCATTTTTTTTATTTTTACAGTGAATTGGTCAAGATATAATACACTTTTAATTGAATATCGAATTAATCTAAAACGTATAAAATTTCTAATTCTAACACATGTAGAATGCTAGTGAGGTCCGCTTTCAAGCAATTAATAAAGAAACGAAAAACTCTGGGCTGCGAGTTTGGGCATTTCTCCCTCTTATTAGAAAGTAATATAATTTCACAGTCTTTGCAAAAGTATAACATTTCTAACCAAAAACGTTTTCTAAAGTTTTTCATTAATGGCAAAATTCTACAGGCTTTGCCATTCCAAAATATTCTTCGTTCTACAATGCAATTGATGAAAGCCGCCATATTTGTATTAAGGCAAATTTTGCACGTAAAAAGCAAAGATAAAAAGTAAAAAGTTGTCAATTGTTTAAAATAAAGATAAAAATTTTAAGATAAAAACGTAAAAAGTTGTCAATTGTTTGGTAAATTTATTGGCTGATAGTAAAAGAAAGCTAAAAAAAGAAACAATAGGCGAAACAGTGTTGCGTTTGAAAGTATCCTTATCAGCATGAAAAATTCTTGAAGGCCCAAATTTGCTATTAATAAAAGCAAGAAGTCTCTAAGAGTCATTATCGTCTTACTTGAAGTAAAACATGGATGACATGAACCATTTTATGTCTAAATTCAGTTTTTTTTGGTATTTTGGTAAAAAATTTTAAGAAATTATTCCGTGTATTGTATCCCTTTTATTTTTATTTTGCAGAGCCCTGAAAGACAAAAAACTATAAATAGGCCCATTGTGTGGAAAATATAAAGCATTGGACATAAAATTATACTCCGTACATGTTTCTACTCTCTTTCAACTATTAAATAAAAAAACAAGTTTTTTTAACTGAAAGTAAGGAGTGACATTAAGATTTAAACTGAAAAGAAATTACTCCGAACATGAAAGGGGCTTTTCCTCCACAACGCCCCTCCCTTTACGCTAAAGTTTGACTCTTTCTCTTAAATCTACTTTTTAAAACAGTAAAAAGCTTTAGCGTAAAGAGCGGAGCGTTGAGGAGGAAAAGCCCCTTTCATATACGGAGTAATTTCTGTTCGTTTTAAGTCTTAATGTCGCTCCTTACTTTCGGTTAAAAAAACTTTTTTTTATTTAATTTCTAAACGTTTTTGAATTAATGCATGTTTTGATTTTTGCTCTCCACACATAAATAATTAAAACAAAATTTCCATATTATTTTTTTTGGCTAAATGGCTTTCCCATAGTTTTAATTCGAAGATTTTGAGAAAAAAGGAGCGGGGGAGGATGCCTAGTTGCCCTCCAATTTTTTTATTACTTAAAAGGCAACTAGATCTTTTAATTTTTTACGAACGTTTTCATTAGTAAAAAATATACGTAGCTTACGAATTAACTTACGTGACGAACTTCTATATTCTTATGTTTTTATTACGTATATGAGGGGTTTCATCCCCTCGTCAATACCTCGTTCTTTACACTAAAGCTTAAATTTTCTCCCAATTCCTTAAGAATGACCCCTGAATCACAAAGGCCGTAGAATAAATAGTTGAAATTATTAAAAATACTTTGGCGTAAAGAGTGAGGTATTACGAGGGGGTGAACCCCTCATATGCTTTATAATTTCTGTTTGTTATAAGTTTTCATGCTGCTCCTTAATTTCAGTTGAAAAAACTTTTCATATTTATTTTTACATTGTTTTTTAAAAATGCTAGACAATATTGCACCCCCTTCATTGAAATTATCTTCCCCATGAAAAATTCCTCCATGAAAAGATCCTCCCACGTAGCCCCTCTTCAATTCCCCCCCCAAGCCAAAAATATCCCCTTGAAAACGTCTGTACACTTCCCAATTTCCATTACTATACGTAAACACTGGTCAAAGTTTGTAACTTGCAGACCCTCCCACGGTAACTGTGGGGGAGTAAGTTGCCCCAAAGACACAGTTATTAGGTTTTTCGACTATGGTGAATAAAATGGTTATCTCTATTTTGATCCGGTGACTTTGGGGAAAATAAGCTTGGGAGGGGGCCTAGGTGCCCTCCAATTTTTTTGTTTACTTTTAAAAGGACACTAGAACTTTTAATTTCCGTTAGAATGAGCCCTCTTGTGACATTCTAGTACCACTGAGTCGATACAATCATCCCTGGAAAAAAAACAACAAAAAAACAAACAAATAAACACATTTTTTGTAGATTGGAGCTCGAAACTTCTACAATCGGGCTCTCTGATACGCTGAATCTGATGGTGTGATTTTCTTTAAGATTGTATGGCTTTTAGGGGGTGTTTCCCCCTATTTTCTGCAATAAGGCAAATTTTCTCAGGCTCTTAACTTTTGATGGGTAAGACTAAATTTGATGAAACTTATATATTTAAAATCAGCAAAATTTTCTACGAAACCTGAAGATATTTAAACGAGGGTGATTTCTTTTCCTTCTTTTTTAATACACAAAGAATATATCATTCTTTGCTAAAATACATTCTAATAGCTCCAAATTATTTTATTATAAAATTGAATGATATTCTAGGGTCCTTAAAAAATCAACCGTAACCTCTCATTACATTTGAATTTCGGCTTTTGACCAATGGATGGGGAGTAATTTAGATAAGCTATTTTTAAGATGAGCATTTAAAGCTTCAAAAATAAGTTTTAAAACGTGATTATTAATTTTATTTTGACTTTTTGTCTTAATTTTACAACCATCTCCTTCCGCTCAAATCATAACAGCATTCATATTCTTTATTAGGTGTCAAAACTGTCTATATGAGTTCAATTCAAAAATTTGTCAAATACCCCAGTCGTGCAATTGTAAGCCTGTCGCGACCTCTATTTTGCTTCAATCATTCGACTGTCGGCAAGCTGTCAGAAGAGGGTTTGAACAAAAGAACCAGAGTTTTGGGGTGGAACGAATAGGTGGCGGAGAAAGGCACATCTGCTCATCAGTAGGCTAGTTACAAATAATAGGCAAGTGATTTGTTCTTTCAATGAAACCTATCTGAGTTTGACAAAAAGGGTTTCGACTCTTATTTTTGCTGTTTTAGTATTGTTTTATTCTAGCTAATGTTGTTTCTGCTGTTCTGCTATTTTAGCAGTACCAGCTATAACATTGATACATCGGTAGTATGGCAAGTATAATTTGAACTTGATAACGAATAGTTTTGCATAGAGGTTAGCCTAAACCAAAATCGAGTAATTCTCAGAAGCTGAGAAGAAAAGAAAAAAAATTAGACAATTCAAAGGATCACTTGAAATAAAATAATAAGAAAAGTCGTCAGAATTGTATCGGGTTTCATTTTAACAATTCGACTCGCATATTAAACTGTTTAATTAAAGAATTTCAGAAGATGAAGAGAGTGATAAGAGAAAAAAAGAGACGGTGATGTAGCTGGGGCGTGGGGAAGGGGCACAGGGACATACTTGTCCCAAGCTGCAGCATTCTCTGGGGTGCCGTTAAGATAAGCTGTTTTTTATTTTAAGTGCATTTGAACACAGAAAACTCGGTGACAACTAGGAGATATTTAACTGAAACTTTCAGAGAGTGTTAGGGGGGCAAAGGTCTCACGAGGTGAATTTGCTCTAAAGCAAAAAAAGGTCAACGACCTTACACTTATGCCTGAAAAGGGTAGTGCCAGCATTTGAAAGGACCTGAAGGATATCAACGGTTGAACAATGCAGATAAGGTAAAAACCACACGACTGTCCATCAGGTCGTAACCAAACTACATCAGTACAACGAAAGCGCCTGCGTTACTTTTCATTTGAAATATTACTTTTCCGTTTGGTACGCTTTAAAGACAGGGGCAAATTTGAAAAAAACCCTAAAAATTCCCAAAAGTACTATAAAATAATTTAAAATATTTGATTGTCTCATTTCTAAGTGAAATATTAGCCTTTCCCTTTATTTATTGTAAAATATAATAGGAATGCATAAAGTTGGCTGTATGTTAATCTATTAGGGGGTGGTGGTAAAAAGGGAAGCATAGCACCTTCAGAAATGAAATAAGTAAGTATTTACGATTGTTTTAGAGTAGTTTTCATGTTTTTTCTTATGGTTTCCTTCAAATTTGCCCCTGTCCTTAAAGTTTACTTTCAGATCTCTTCAGCCAATAATTAAGATACCTTTCAGATGATATTGAAATGTAAATACAGATATCTATTGTAAGGGTTTAAATGCCATTCAAATTTCCCAGTGAATTCTAAGAACTCTGTCCTTTGAGCCAAGGGCATAGAATGTTCAATAAAAGGCCTCTAAAGCGGAACATCCGTCGGGAAAACAGTATCGGCTGGTTCCAAAAATTGTTTCCGAAATGGAATATTTGAAATTTTTCTATTTAAAACCGACGGAATTATTCTATTTTCGTAACTATTTCCAGCAGTGTAGTCGCTTGTCATCATAACTCCGGTGAATTACTTCTAATGCTGAACAAAAAGGATTATCTTCGTGCTAGAGTACTTGAAAGCCACTAGATGTCCTCTCTTCAATTTTGGCTGATTAATAGAATTGCCTATTGGTTTGATAAATAGCTATAAATAACTATTGGGGACTAGACTTTACATTTTCTAGTGGCGGTTTGAATTTCTGTTTCTTGAAGCTTCAGCCAGGAAGAGCAATGGGGGGCACTGGGGGACAGCCATCTTGTACTTTTACACACTCTTTCTCTTTACCGTCTTTAAATCAAACGGTTTGGGGTAACGAACTGCAGTAAGGAGCGACCCGGCTCAATAGTAATAAAAACTCTAAAAAACGGAATTTTGATACAAATAGATAATTCAAAAGTGGATTTTTGTGTTGCTTTTAAATATATAAGTTTCATCAATTTTAGTTGTACCCATCAAAAGTTACAAGCCAGAGAAAATGTGCCTTATTTTTGGAAAACAGGGGGAAATCCCCTTAAACGTCATAGTGTCTTACCGAAAATCACACCATCACATTCAACTTATCAGAGAACACTAGAAGTTTTAAGTGCCTATCTACAAAATGTGGAATTTTGTATTTTTGACCAGAAGACCGATCGCGAGTGCGTTTTTATTTGTTTTTTTTTTCCAGGAGTGATCGTATCGACCCAGTGGTTCTAGAATATCGCGAAACGGCTCATTCTAACGGAAATTAAAAGTTCTAGTGCCTTTTTAAGTGACCAAAAAATTAGAGGGCACCTAGGCCCTCTCCCACACTCATTTTTCCCCCAAAGTCACCGAATAAAAATTTTGAGATAGTTATTTTGTTCAGCATAATCGAAAAACCTATAATATGCAAATTTCGTTTTAATCATTTATTTGTGGAGAGCCAAAATCAAAACATGTATTAATTCAAAATGTTCAGAAATTAAATAAAAAAATAAGTTTTTGTCAACTGAAATCAAGGAGCGACACTAAAACTTAAAAACGAACAGAAATTACACCGTATATAAAAGGCGCTACTCCTTCCTAAACGCCCCACTCCTTACACTTTGTTTTTTGTTGTTTTAAAAGGTAGAGTTGTGAGAAAGGGTCAAACTTTAGTGTAAAGAGCGGGGCGTTTAAGAGGGAGTAGCCCCTTTCATATACGGAGTAATTTATATTCGTTTTAAATTTTAATTTACTCCTTACTTTCAGTTGAAAAAACTTGTTTTTTTATTTAATTTCTCCAAGTATCCGTTTGGAGCTGTGTTGACTCTGGCTAAACGTACAGAATCAAGACACTGCCTTCATTCCAAGCGAAATAATCAGCAACATCAGGATAGCTTAACAAATGTTTTATTATAGCTTATTTATTAATTAATTTATTAATTATTAATTGATAATGTACTTATTAACTAATAGATAATTACTTAAATACTTAATATTAATTGTTATAATTAATAAACGATAATGTAAAAATTAATAAAAATTAATTACTATTTTTATGGATTAAAAATAATAATTAATTAATTGATTAGGCTAATGGTGGGTTATCTTATTGGCTCTTAAGGTCAATACTTACCTCGTTCGGATAGATTGCTGGTGCGAAACCAAGAAATATTTAAGATTTTGAACAGCACAAGTCGTTTGTAGGTATTGTCCCTGTGGCATCGACTAGACATACCATACTGGCAATTAGATCTCCTCTCATTAATTTTTACAAACTCATAAAATAAGTTGATCGTATTCCACACAAAGGAAGTGACTTGAAAAATGATGGCTAAAACTCATTTTATTCACTCAAATTGAATTGGTGCTACCCCAAACAACATCTTTGATATTAGCCATTCATCAAGAATACCTTGGAAGCCACCAGGTCACAAAAAATATCTTCTGTTTATTTTTGGTCGATTTTCAATATAAATATATTGATCAAATTCATCACAAACTAAGCAACAACAAAATAGATGAAAACTCATTTTTTGCACTTAACACGTTTTGGATCCGGAATGTGGAGAAATGGTGGCTCCCAAACACTATTTTCAATATTGGTCCTCAAGCAAGGACCTATTTCAAACTGAATCTCATAAGCATTTACCAGTTCTTGCAGTAATGAAAAATAGATGCTTGTAGCGTTATAGGATTTTCTCGAAAAGAGGATTTAAGGATGTTAATACTATAAGCTCTTTAGTAAATTCATGGCTAGTCTCAGCATTACCTTTTAAGTAATGCTAACTTCACAAAGAGTATTTTGCCGATGAAAATACTACTATGGATTCCATAGAAACAGCTTTATCTATGATTACAAAAAAAAACGAAAAAAAGGAAACTGTTTTAATTCCTGGTCTGATTTTTTCTTGAATATATATGTGTCTTTTACATATAAAGCAAAATAAGAGTTTTCTAGACAAAATTAAAGGGAGAGATTAAAACTCTAAACGAATAGAAATTAACCAGTGCAAGAGGAGGGCTCCCACGCTTTTAACCTTCTGGTTTTTAAACTAAAATTAAAGTAGTGTGTTTAGCTGATATTCAATAAAAAAAAGAAAAAAAGAAAAAAAAAACAGTTTCCTCAAATAATATAAAAAGCAACATTGGACCACAAAACAACCAAAATATGATCGATGCCTTCTTCTCGACCCCACATTTTTTACATTACAGTTTTATAGTACTTTAAAAATATTTTTTATTCCAATCTCAACGATTCTTTTGCTTGAACAGTTGCTCTTAATGAATTAAAATAAAAAGTCCAAAAAATTTTAAAGGGCAGGGGCTTGAAGCAGCCCCTATCATATAAGGAGTATTATCTGTGTGCTCTAAGTTATAAAGTGACTCTTTACTTTCATTTGAGGAAACATTTTTATTTAATTTCTGTTCATTTCTTTTGCGTGCCCAGGGTTAACCTAAATACGAAGAAAACCGACTTTCACACCAAAATCTAACTACTGATTAAATAAAAAAAAAGTTTCTTGAAATGAAAGTTAAAACGAACAGAAATTATTCCGTATATGAGAGGGGTTTTTCCTCCTCAACACCCCGCTCTTTACGCTAAAGTTTTTTATTGTTTTAAAAAGTAGAGTTGCGAGAAAGAATCAAACTTTAGCGCAAGGAGCGCGGTGTCGAGGAGGAAAAACCCCTTTCATATACGGAGTAATTTCTGTTCGTTTTAAGTTTTAATGTCGCTCCTTACTTTCATTTCAAAAAACTTGTTTTTTTTATTTAATTTCTGAAATTTTTTTAATTAATGCATGTCTGATTTTGGCTCTCCGTACATAAATTATTAAAATGAAATTTGCATATTAGTTCTTTTTTTTGGCTAAATGGTTTTCTCTTAGTTTTGATCAGACAATTTTGAGAAATAAGGGCCGGGGAAGGAGGCCTAGTTGCCCTCCAATTTGTTGGTTACTTAAAAAGGCAACTAGTTCTTTAAATTTTTAACGAACGTTTTTATTAGTAAAAAATATACGTAGCTTAAGAATTAACTTAAGTTACAAACTCTTAGAATTAACGTAACAAACTCTTATATTCTTATATTTTTGATTATATATATGAGGGGGTTGGTCCCCTCGTTAATACCTCGCTCTTCACACTAAATCTTGTTTTGTCCCAATTATTTAAGAATGACCCCTGAATCAGAAAGGCCGTAGAATAAATAGTTGAAATTACTTCAATTTTTTTTAGCATAAAGAGCGAAGTATTTATCTCCTCCTAAATACCTCGCTCTTTATGCTAAAGTATTTTTAGAACCCTCATATGCGTAATAATCTCTGTTCGTTTTAAGTTTTAATGCTTCCCTTACTTTCAATTGAAAAAACTTTTTCATGTTTATATTTTCCTTGGTTTTTTTATAGTAATGCTAGAAAATCCTGCGCCCTTTTCATTGAATTTCTCTTCCCCCATGAAATATTCCTCCAAGGAAATGATCCTCCCATATGGCCCCCTCCCCTGAACCCCACACCCAAACCAAAAAAATCCCCCTGATAACGTCGGTATACTTCCCAGTAACCATTACTGTATGTAAACATTGGTCAAAGTTTGTAACTTGCAGCCCCTCTCCCAGGGGCTGTGAGGGGTACACGAACTGTTTGAACAGCAATGCTTCGAGAAATAGAGCTCATTTAGTGTATGAAGTATAATTTTGCGGATTAAATTATCGTTTCCTCAACATGAGGGGAGCGTTCACCCCTCAGGGGAACTCTTATTATTTTATTTGTGGGCTAAAAATAATTATGTATGCTATATATATATATATATATATATATATATATATATATATATATATATATATATATATATATATATAAGCCAGCTTTTTTCTGGTTTCGTTTCTCTTGTGCTGAATGTTCAGCAAGTTAAAAGAACTAGCAGTTTTTGAGCCAAAATATTTCTACAAATAAACCTTCTGTTTCTATGTGACTCAATTTTATTTTAGAACATATCACAGTAGCTCTTTTCTTCACCTGGAAAAATATTCTAAAACTAAGTCACGCTTCATTTTTCTGCACTAGTAAAACAGCCCATGTGGTATTCTTTTTTCAGATAGGCCAAACAAGCCTTTTTTGTAGAAACGTTAAGGGACAACTTCTGATCACACAATTGTGGTTCCAATCGGGCATGTCAAACAGTTCGTCGTAACGCACTGTAAGTAATGAGCGACCCGGCTCAATAGTAAACGAAACTCTAAACCACGGAATTTTGATACCTATGGATATATCAGAAAAATCGTATTTTTTTGTCGAATTCAAGTATATAACTTTTTATCAAGCTTAGTCTTACCCGTCAAAAGTTACGAGCCTGAAAGTATTTGCCTTATTTTAGAAATAAGGGGGAACATCCCCTAAAAGTCGTAGAATCTAAATGAAAATAACGCAATCAGATTCAGCGTATCAGAGAACCCGTGTCGAGAAGTTTCAAGCTTCTATCTGCAAAAATGTGGAATTTTATTTTTATCCAGAAGAAAGATCACGGATGCGTGTTTATTTGGGTTTTTTTCAGAGGTGATCGTATCGACCAAGAGCTCGTAGAATATCGCAAGAGGGCTCATTCGAACGGAATGAACGGAACTCATTCTTGGTTACTTTTTAAGTAACCAAAGAAATTGATAGGCAACAAGCCCCCCTCCCACGCTCAGTTTTTCCCCTAGTTGCCCGATCATTTGTAATAGCCATTTTGTTCAACATATTCGAAATATCTAATAGCTATGTCTTTGAGGATGATTTAATCCTCTAAGAAGTTTCAAGGCTGCAAGTTGTGAATGTTGTCCATTGTTGACATATAGTATAGGATATCGCGAAGTATACAGACGTTTTCAGGGTGAATTTTTCTGGTGGAGGGATCGGGGGGAGGGTGTTAAGTGGAAGGATCTTTCCACAGAGGAATGTTTCATGGGGAAAGGAAATAGTCTATAAAAGGGTGCCGGACTTCCCAACATTGTTAAAAAAAAATCAAAAATTAAATAAAAATGTAAGTTTTTTCAACTGAAAGTAAGAAGCAACAATGGAACTTAAACAAAACAAATTATTACGCATATAAGGAAGTTTGACCCCTCGTCAATACATCGCTCTTTACGCTAAAGTTTTTTTTATTACTTTCATAAGAGCTATTTATTCTAATTAAACGGCCTTTGTGATTCAGGGATCATTCTTAAGGAATTGGAATAAAATTCGAACTGTAGCGTAAAGAGCGATGTATTGACAAGGGGGCGTTCCCCCTCATATACGCAATAATTTCTGTTCGTCTAAAGTTTTAATGTTACTTCTTAGTTTCAATTGAAAAATCGTTTTTTTTTTATTTATTCACTTTAAGAAACCCAAACAACAATGTTACTTGATTTTTAAAAGTAGAGTTTTGAGAAAGAGTCAAACTTTAGTGTAAAGAGCGGGGCTTTGAGGAGGGGACAACCTCTTTCATATATAGAATAACTTCTGTTCGTTTTAAAAGTTTTAATGTCCTAAATGCCCTTAATTGTCCTAAATGAACCAAACTTCAGCTGCTTACCTTACAAGCATTTGCTTTTATATTCACTGCTCCACCTATTTCCAATTTGTTGGAGTTCTCCGCATTTCCGCGAAAGAGAATTGGGTCTATGAAAATGTCCCCGAGAACTAACGTTAAAGAAAGATTGTGTATTTACAAATCTTAATTCTCGAGGAAATTTTAGAATTCAAAATTTAGTTTTTGGGAATTTTGTGGATAGTTGAAGCACTGGTTGCCGATCAAGGCACCCCTCCAAAGGAAAGAGAACTATAAATAAAAAGGAGCTGGTCAAAAATTAGGCCCACTCCTAGTGCAGTGACTTGTACTTATGTAATAATTAAGTGGTTTACGTGTATGTAATGGGGGATTTATTTGTGGGTTCATTATGCATGAATATGTTTAAATTTTATTTGTTTTTCACTTGCTTTGGCTTTCTTTACTTTGTTTTGTTTACTTTTTTATTTTATTTGCTTTTGTTTTCCTTATGCCATTGCTCCGTCCTTTTTTGGACGTGTGTTTAATAAACGTGTGTTTTTTTGGTGCTACGTTTGTACTATAAAGTGTTTTTTTTTTTTCTTTTTTTCTTTTTTTTTTTTTACCAGGGATGAACGTCACCCACAGATTTAGTTTTAAGACTCAAACTGAAATAAGAGGATTGGCTGCGGCAGTGTTGTTCATCACTTTAGTTAATAAGAAATAAAATATTAAGTAATAATTAGTTAATATAAAAAAAGGTAGTAATAATATTAAGAAATAAAATATATAGCTTTATCATTTGAATAAGGTGTCGTTCTGAAATTCCAAGGACAATATCGAATTACTACAGAATAGATAGAGATTCTCTTGAAGCCGTAGACAAGTTGCAAAAACTTCAGTAAGGAAGCCAAAAAAAGACTATCTCTCGTAAACAAAATAATCAATGCTGGAAAATAAAGCAAAACAAGGTTGGTACCTCTACATTATTTACTTTTAAATGAACGTTTTTAGAGACTTCCAAAATCCGTTTTAGTACTCATTGAAACTTTGGCTTTAGGATACTTCTTCTTGCACGCCCCTCCGAAAAGCTTCTCTTGCAGAAAACACCCCCCTTGGAAAATTGCCCCCTGTTAAACATTTCCCTTGACAAATACCCCACGAAAAATTCCCCTCCCTCGTGCAGCCACTCTCCTATGGCAATTCCTCCCCTCCGCCTTCCAGTAGACAGTTACCCCCAGGAAATTCCCCCAAGGTTCAAAATAGAGACAAGGGGAAAATATGACGAATAAAAAAAAATATAGAAAAGAAAGGTGCGGAATGCTCCACCAATATTCCAATATAGACAGAAAATATTGTGTAGAATATTCTACAATTTTTTATGCATATATTTATTCTCCTTCAGCTCTTTTTTCATGTTTTTTGGGGGGTACGTTATCCTATTGGAGTAAGATAAATGCTATAGAAAATAATTTGGAAGTATAAAATTTGTGACAAATGTGAAAGGGCTGCCCTATCATGGAAATGTATAGAGGTACATGTTGGTACATGTTTGAAACATTCCTCCAAGGAAAGATCCTCCCATATAGCCCCCCCTTAGCCCCGCACCAAAACAAAAAAAATCCCCCTGAAAACGTCGGTACACTTCCCAATAACCATTACTGTATGTAAATATTGGTCAAAGTTTGTAACTTGCAGCCCCTCCCCCAGGGACTGTGGGGGAGTAAGTCATCCCCAAAGACATAGTTATTATGGTTTTCGACTATGCGGAACAAAATGGCTATCTCAAAATTGTGATCCGTTGACTTTGGGGAAAAATGAGCGTGGGAGGGGGCCTAGGTGCCCTCCAATTTTTGGTCACTTAAAAAGGGCACTAGAACTTTTCATTTCCGTTAGAATGAGCCCTCTTGCAACACTCTAGGACCACTTCGTCGATACGATGACCCCTGGGAAAAAAAACAAAAAAAAACAAACAAATAAACACGCACCCGTGATCTGTCTTCTGGCAAAAAATACGAAATTCCACATTTTTGTAGATTGGACCTTGAAATTCTTTCTATAGGGTTTTCTGATGCGCTGAATGCGATGGTGTGATTTTCGTTAAGATCCTATGATCTTATCATTATGATCTTTTAGGGGGTGTTTTTCCCTATTTTCCAAAATAAGGCAAATTTTCTCAGGCTCGTAACTTTTGGTGACAAAGACTAAATTTGATGAAACTTATATATTTAAAATCAGCATAAAAATCAAATTCTTTTGATATATCATTTAGCATCGAAACTCCGTCTTTTAGAGTTTCGTATACTATTGAGCCGGGTCGCTCCTTACTACAGTTTGTTACCACGAACTGTTTGATATTTGTCTTTTTCATTTCTTTTCATTTGGCAGCTCATATTCATATTTTGGTAAAATATCGTTGGGATGAGTAAGCCGAACACCAAAATATAGCGGTAGAGAACAAAACAAAACTAATGCTTTTGCGTCTTCCATGGCGATAAAACCAGATTCAATTAACTTTAATTTACTAGGTAGAAGGAGGGCATATTTGTTCTAATAACATCGACAAACAAAGAGCCATATTTGTTCCGTGTATTATTGTAATTTTTATACTTCTCACTTTATCTAACAGTTCATGGTTACGAACTGTAAGTTTGGAGTAACACGGCTCAATAGTAACCAAAACTCTAAAAAACAGAATTTTAATATCAACAGATATATCAAAAGAATTTGCTATTTATGCTGATTAATAATATATAAACTTCATTAAATTTAGTGTTGCCCATCAAAGGCGAATCTGAGAAAATTTGGCTAATTTTTTAGAGAGGACGAAAACCCCCTAAAAATCAAAGAATCCTAACGTCACACCGTCAGATTCAGCGCATCGGAGAACCCAACTGTAGAGCTTTCAAACTGCTATATACATAAATGTAGAATTTTTTTTTTTGCCGGAAGAAATATCACGGATGCGTTTTATTTATTTGTTTTTTTTTATAGGCATAATAATATCGAACCAATAGTGCTAGAACATCGGAAGAAAAATCATTGAAGCAGAAATTGTAAGTTCTAGTGCTCTTTTTAAGTGACTAAAAATATTGGATGACATCTAGGCCCCTTCCATGCCCCCTTTTTTCCTAATCGTCCAATCAGAATTTTGATTTAGCCATTTTTTTAGCATAGTTGAAAGGCCCAATAACCAGGCCTTTGGATTTAACATGACCCAGCCCCCAAGCCCCCGGGGAAAGGTCTTTAATATATACAATTTGCCCATTGTTTACGTAAAGTATTTGTCATTGAAAAGTGTGCCTACATTTGTAGGGTAGGGGGTAACTATTCTGCTTTCTCTTTCTCGACTTTCTCTTTCTTGACTCAATTCTACGCGTGGAGATATTATGGGTAATTGATCAAGGTAAATTTTCACCGGCATTAAATTGTCAGGAGAAACTTTCCTTGGGAAGGGGCATTTTTCCGTGGGGACGGAGCCTTCCTGCCATTATTAAAAAAAAACAAAAAGAAATTAACAAAAAACAAGTTTTTTCAGCTGAAAGTAAGGAGCAGCACATCAAAACTTAAATGAACTGAAATTATTACGTGTATGTGGGAATTAACTCCTCTTTTCAACACCTCGCTCTTTACGCTAAATTTTGAATTTTTTCCCAATTCATCAAGAACAACCCCTAAAACAAAAGTATCATCTATTTAGAGCAATGAGAAGCTTTTTTAAGAGTACTTAAACACTTTAGAGTGAATAGTTTTCAGTTTTAATGTTGCTCCTCACTTTCAGTTAAAAAAAAACTTTAGCTTTTTTTTAACTTAGCTTTTTTTTAATTCTAAATAGAAAGGATGGTCATAATAAACATTGATGAGGATCATTCGGACGAACACTAACAATCCTGGCGCCATTACTAGGGGCGCTAAGTCGGGGGCATCAGAAACGTTGATGTTTTTCACCTTGTTTGAACTCGAAAGATGCATCGATTATTCTGTCTAAGGGACTGAAGTACTATAATGGGTATACTCTTCAACAGCTCTCAGTCGCTCACCCTGCCAAATTTTCAGCAAGAAGATAGGCAGTTTCCCACTGGTCTCAACTGTAATCAGCCCAGTTGATTCTTATGGAGCAGGAATTTTGGGAAACTAAAGTAAAAGAGGACAATTTTCAGAAGTAAAACACATTTCCAAGCCCCATATACCTTTCCAGGCTGTTTTCAGACTACTTCCTGTTGTGGTCAATGCCCTAGCAGGCCTCCGATTTATAAATTCAAGATTTCTCCAAACTAGTAAAAGCTCTTGCCTGCATTCCCTCTGACTGTAGGAGTCAGCACAAAGACATAAGCACGCTTTTTTCCTTTGAGGCACACCCCTTTCCTATCCTAAACCTATCCAGATTTCTTCGAATTGTATAAGAAATAAATTATATTCATCCCTACACCCTCAAAAATATCCTTTCCTATATGAGAGGGGCAGTTGTTCGTAAGTTTACGAAGAAAATGTCTTTGAGCATACGCAACTGTCTAGAAAATTTCAACATCAATGTTTCAAGTTTTCTTTCAAGTTTTCTATCACCTCTCAGACAAGCACTGTAGAGGCTACTAAACTCAAACAGTCAATTCCAAGTAAGTAGAATCAAAATTTTTCAACTTGCAGTTTTGTCTACCAGGTAATAGTCTACTCCAACTTGGTAGATTTGCTGCCTCGGAGCTCAGCCTAAAACTTTTCTTTGATAGCCTGAGTGTATCTTCGTGATTCGATTTTCTTATGATTTTACTTCGTAATTGAACACATAAAAAGTGTCCTTGACTCACCCAGCCCCTTCTCTCCTAATATCAACAGCACTGTTTCTTGATTCAACTATCTGCAATAAATCCTTTTTTTTATCTGAACATAGAAAATTATTTTTTCTGAATTATAAAGCTAAAAATTTAATTCGGAACTTGTAACAATAATATAGCTTATTTTCAACAACAATATTTGGAGTTGCTAAAATGCTTTGGTCTATTTTTTCTCTTTTTTATTTTTTTTTATTTATTCTTTTCTTACTTTGTATAGGGGGTAAATGTTTGCCGCGACCTAGCTTATTACGAAATTGAAAAAATTATACGTGCTGCTGTACAATAGGTAACGGTTTCGATGAAGTACTTTTACAATCTGAGTCAGTTAGGTATCTGATGGCCACAAGAGAATATACTGTTTAGGTAGGCCCGGAGCCAAAATGCAAGTGATTGTATCTCATTAGATATTAAATAAAAAACAAGTTTTTTTTAACTGCAAGTAAGGAGTGACATTAAAACGAACAGAAATTGTTCCGTATATGAAAGAGGTTGTCCCCTCCTCAACGCCTCGCTCTTTATGCTAAAGCTTTTTTATTGTTTTAAAAAGTAGAGTCGTGACAGAGTCAAACTTTTGCGTAAAGAGCAAGGCGTTGAGGAGGGCCTTTTTCAAGAGTCAAAGTTATTATAGGAGAGCTACACCCCTCCAAACATCGTGTTTTGCCCAAATGCATCCAATAGAAATTTTGAGATAGTTGTTATATTCAAAATAGTCCAAAGATCCTATAACAATACTAGGCTTCTAGGTTGATACAGACCACCAGAGCCTGGGGCGAGGATTGCAAGCTATGGTTCGGGGGCATTCGAGGTTTTTGTGGATTGGAAAATTGTTTAACTTTAGAATAGGCTCATTTGGTTGAAAATTGGAATTTATAGTTCTATTTTAAGAGTCAAACGCGCTGAATGGTATTTAGCCCCCTCCCCCAACCCCTCTTTTCACCAAACGAATCTGATTGAAATTATGAGATAGTGATATTGTTCAAAATAGTCCAAAGAACATATAATAATGACTACAGGATTGACACAACCCTCCAGCACCCTGGGAATAGGGTTGTGAGCTATGCCTTGAGGGCATATAAGATTTTATGGAATGGGCGGTCATATAAACTTCAGACTGGGTTCATTCGATTTGATTTTGGAAGTTGTACTGTCCTCTTTAAGAGTCAAAGTGATATTTGAGTCACCGCCACCCTGAACTCTACGCTCATCATTCCCTGAATACCTTCAATAAAAATTTGGAGATAACAATTTTGTTCATCGTAGTAGAAGGGTCCAGAAACCATCTGTCAGGGAGATACCCCTCCCCCCTACAGCTCTTAGGGAAAGGGTTGTAAGTTATACCCTGGGGGGCATAATTAGGTAATTATAGAAAGGATGGTCGTATTTGCTTTGGAGGGGACTCATTGAATTTGTAATCGGAAGTTCTATTGCTCTTTTCAAGAGTCAAAGTGATCAGAACGCACTCTTTCACACACACAAACGTCGCATTTTTCCGAGATGAATCCAATAGAAACTTTGAGGTAGTCCTCTTATTATTAATTGTTCAAAGATCATATAAAAAAGCTTTCGGGGTTGATACAAACCGCCAAAGTCTGAGGGCGAGGTTTGTAAGCTATGTCCCTAGGGCATTTAAGGTTCTTACGGAAGGAATGGTTGTATAAACTTTAGAGATGGCTCATTAGCTTGAAGTTAGAAATTCTGGTTCGTTTTTAAGAGACAAAAGTGATGGAGGTCAACTAGCCCCTCCCCCCCCCCGAAACTACGACTCTTTTCGCCAAATGCATCTGACTCAAATTGTGCGATATAAATTTTGTTCAAACTATTCCAAATAACATATAACAATGCCACCAGGATTGACAAATCCCCCCAGAGCCCTGGGGAAAGGGATTTAAGTTATGCCCTGGGTCGTATAAGGTTCTTATGAAATGGGCGGTCATATTAAATTTAGATGAAACTCATTTGATTTTATATTGGAAGTTACAGTGTCCTTTTTAAGACTCAAAGTGGTTTGAGAGCACCCCCCCCCCCACACACGCACAGACACCCATCATTTCCCCAAACAAACATTCGAACAAAGTTTTGAGACATAAATATTTTTTTTCATCATTGTTGGAACGTTCAGTAATTTTGCGTTTGGGAATGTACCCCCCCCCCCAAGGCCACAGTGCAAGGGTTGTTAAAATGATAAGGGAGATGATCAATGGACCTAAAAGGCAATATTTGTACGATACTACTGCGACAACTACTGCTACTTCTACTGCAACCGCAAGTAGTATTACTAATACCATCTACTTCTGTATCACCTAAACTGCTACTTCTGTAGCGGGTACTGATAAAGCTAAGGATATTGAAACAAAATATCTAGGAAACGTTGAGGGAAAGTTGAACTAAATCAAAAACATACAATGTGTATACAGATTGCTGATACGGGCGTATCAGGCTGCTATTGCTGTTATTAATATACCATTATTGCTACTATTGCTCCTACTTCTACCACTGCTACTGTGATACTAGTAAAATCAAGGCTAAACGCAGGAAGGTGAAAATTTGACTGAACATTGAGGGGGAATTTGAACTAAATCAAAATACACAGCACGCATGCAGATCGTCAAAAGGGTGTATCTCAAGAATTGGTATTAAGTTGGAACTTTCGGAGAATACTTAAAGGTAAATATCAATTGAAAAAAAGGTAATATATGCATGTCACTACTAACACTAATACCACTGCTACTTTCGCGAGTACTAATACTGCTACTAAACTGCCCCAACTACTACTTCAATTGTAACAACTAGTAAGGCTTAGAATATTAAGGTGAAAAGGGGGTCAAAAGGCTGTCAAGATAGCGCAAATCAACATTATTTTTGGAACAGCTTAACGTGTCAAGGTGAAACTTCCAGAGCATCCCGGAAAGCGGATTGTGTCAAGGTGAAACTTCCGGAAAGCGATATTCAACTTACCAAAAGGCAATATGCATATTCTACTACCGTTATTAATTCTGCTGCTTCTACTACTGTTACCAATGCAAAACTAATACTGCAACTACTTCTACTACCACCGAAACTACTGCGATTAAAGTACTATTAAGGCTAAGTCTATGAAGGTAAAATTTGAGAGAATACTAATGGCAAATTCGATCTAACAAAAGACACTGTGAAAATGTTCAATCTTTTGTTCAATTAGATTGTCAAAAGAGCGTATCTTAGGAATTGATTTTTGCCTTAAGTTGGAAATCTCAGAGATTACTAAAAGGGGAAAACTAATTGACCAAAAGGCTATATGTTCATTTTAGTACTAATATTACTACTACTGCGACATTTACTAGTTCTACTACTACTGTTACTATTGCTCCAACTAGCAATTCTACTGCAACAACTTGTAAGGCTAAGAGTATTAAGATGAAATTTTCAGGAATTATGTGAATGTACAGGTTATTAAAAGAACAAATCGACGACGTAATATCAATGCCTAATTGTATTAAGCTGAGCTGTAATACTACTGCTGTGACAACTATTACGACTATACCTAAGGTTGTGAAGGTAAAATTTCCAGAAAATATTTCAGAAAATTTATGTTGTATTTATGACAACCTGCCATTCGTACGCAGGTTGTCAAAAGGGCATATCAGAAAAATCTTAAGAACAGTTTCGTGTCTGAAATTAAAACTTACAACGCTTGTTGTGGGGGATGTTGAACTAACCAGAAGACAATTATTTGCATCATAACACTACTTCTTCTACTCCTACAACTGCTACTACTGCCACTCTTATTATAGCTGCTACTACTACTGCTGCTACTAAAGCTAAGACTACTGCTATTAACCCTACTCGTACTACTGCTACTATTACTACTGGTGCTACTACTGCTGCTAATGAACCTGAGGGCTTTAAGGTGAATATTTTGGGCAATGTTGTTACTGTGTTGAAATAAATCGAAACAAAATATTCCCAAATAGGTTGTCAAGAGGACGTATCAGTAATGCTTCAGGACAGGTTGGTGGTATTGAATTAAATCTTTCATCGGGTGTTGAAGAGGATGTTGAAAAAAGGCGCTGTGTACACTGTACTAATACCACTACTGCTACTACAACTATTACTACTATATAAGCTAAGGGTATTAAGGTAAAACTTTCAAGGAATATTCAGACTGATGCTGAACTAAATCAACGGCTTACATTATTAAGTTAGACTTTTCAGGATAAGTCGCGACAAATTCTAAACTAGCCAGAAGAGACTATGTGTATTCTTTTGATACCACTTCTACGGTTACTGTAATTAATGACACTATGGGCGTTTAGTTGGATAGTTTAGGGGGAGTATCAATTAAACGAAAAACTATCTGCATCCAAGTATTAAAGGGGATATAAACAATACCATAGGCAACGCTGCTCTATCATAGCTAGTAATCATATATATCATAATTGATATTTTAAAGGAGCTAATTTGATTAGAAATTCTAAGTTCTAGCACCCTTTTTAAGACTTAAAAGTGATTAGAGGGTAATCAGCCCTCCTCTTTAGCTCATAATTTCCAAACACTTCCAATAAAAATTTAAGATAGCCATTTTCTTCAGCATAGCTTAACGGCCGTATAACTGTATCTCTAGGGCTGTAGCGTATAGCCTTTGTATCTCTAGTGTTATGCAATTTGCACATTATGTTTAAAAATTATATGTTGCCTTAAGATTAAATCAAAAAGCACTGTTTGTACGGTGACTGCCAATAAGACATCTCATCAATATTCCGAGAACAACTGGGGGTATTATGTTCAAACTTTCGGGGCTACTGCTACTACTACTTCTGCTCTTAAAATTTAGCTAAATCAAAAGAGTGTAAGTGTTTCCAAGCTGCGAAAGAGCTTAGACAGATTTTTTGTGAATGGTATTTGTTTTATTTTTCAGGTTAACCATAGGAGGTGTGAAACTAAACTAAACATTCGTATTCTTGTGTCCAGATTTTTAAAAGGGAGTATGTTGTTAAAAATTGCTGAAAAGGTTTCTCCAGCATACAAATACCAGGTCAAACTATAAATTCTTAAAGAAAAATCTAAAAGATCTAAGGCATCAGAAAATTAAAAAAAACTCCATTAAACCAAAATGAGCAAAAAGAGAATCAAATAATCTATCAAGCCGAAAACTACCACAAATCAGCGTCGATAAATAAATGAAACCCAAAACGAACAGAAATTAAAATAAATAATCGGGTCAAACTCAAAACAAGCACAAATGACCATGGCTAGAGCTCAAAACCCCTAAGCCTTCCAAAAACCAGAATATAATTTGCACATTACGGAATTTTTTTTTAATGTTTTCACTTTAATAGCTTTAATGAATCAAATATTGTTAGTATTTTATGGAATAAATATCAGTATATGTACTATAACTGAAAATGCACATTCATTTGTATTTTTTTTAGTAAAGTGCAAATTAAAATTTTTTTTTAAATTAACAAAATTTAGAAAAAATTAACCTACAATCACTTTGAAATTAAAAATGATAAGAATATATTAATTAAGATACTAACAGATATTTATCTAGTAATAGTTTTTTAAACAAAAACTTTTTGAAAGAAAATGAATTAGCAGCACTACTTACTTAAAATGTAAGATATAAACCTATATCAAACAGTTCGTGGTAACGAACTGTAGTAAGGAGTGACCAGGCTCAATAGTAACCGAAACTCTAAAAAACGAAATTTTGATACCAATAGTTACATCGAAAGAATCCCATTTTAATACTAATTTTAAATATTTAAGCTTCATCAACTTTAGTCTTACCCATCAAAAGTTAAGAGCCTGAGAAAATTTGCCTAATTTTAGAACATAAGGAGAAAAACCCCTTAAAAGTCATAGAATCTTAACAACAATAACACCATCAAATTCACCGTATCAGAAAACCCTACAGTAGAAATTTCAAACTCTTATCTACAAATTTTGTATTTTTTGCAACAAGACATATCACAGATGCGTGTTTATTTGTTTGTTTGTTTGTTGTTTTTTTTCAGGGGGATCGTATCGACCCAGTGGTCCTAGGATGTCTCTAGAGGCCTCATTCTAATGGAAATTCAAAGTTCTAGTGCCCTTTTTAAGTGACGAAAAATGGGGGGCACCTATGCCCCCTCCCACGCTCATCATTTCCCAAAGTCACTGCATCAAAATTCTGATATAGCCATTTTATTCAGCACAATTGAAAAACCTAATAACTTTGTGTTTGGGGACGATTTACTCCACCACAGTTCCCATGGGAAGGACTGCAAGTTATAAATTTGACCAGTGTTTGCATGTAGTAATGGTTATTGGGAAGTGTACAAACGCTGTCAGGGGATTTTTTTGGTTCGAGCGGGAATGCTTGAGGGGAGGGGTTTATGCGGGGGGAACTTTCCATGAAGGACATGTGGGAAAAGAATTTCCATGAAGGGGGCGCATGATTTTTTAGCTTTTTTAAAAAACAATGAGAAAGTAAATATGAAAAAGTTTTTTCAACTGAAAGTAAGGATCGGCATTAAAACTTAAAACGAACAGAAACTATTACGCATATAAGGGATTCACCTCCTCTTAATAACTCGCTCTTTATGCTAAAGTAATTTTATTAATTCCAAGTATTTATTCTACGGCTTCTGTGATTCAAGGGTCATTCTTAATGAACTGGGACAAAATTTAAGCTTCAGTGTAAAGAGCGAGGTATTGACGAGGCGGCAAACCCTCTCATATAAGCAATAAAGAAATACGAATATAGATGCTTCGTTACGTAAGTTCATTCGTAAGTTGCGTATATTTTTACTAATAAAAAACGTTCTTAAAATAAATAAAAGTTCTAGTTGCCTTTTTAAGTAACTAAAAAATTGAAGGGTAACTAGGCCTACTCCCGTTATCTTTTTTATCTCAAAATCGTCCGATCAAAACTATGAGAAAGCCATACAGCCAAAAAAATTAATATGCAAATTTCGTTTCAATTATTTATGTGCGGAGAGCCAAAATCCAAACATGCATTAATTCAGAAACGTTCAGGAATTAAATAAAAAACAAGTGTCTTTAACTGAAAGTAAGGAACGATATTAAAACTTAAAACGAACAAAAATTACTCCGTATATGAAAGGGGCTGTTACCTCCTCAACGCCCCCTCTTTACGCTAAAGTTTTTTACTGTTTTAAAAAAATAGAGTTGAGAGAAAGAGTCAAACTTTAGCATAAAGAGTGGGGCTTTTAGGAGGGAACAGCCCCTTTCATATACGGAGTATTTTTTGTTCGTTTTAAGTTTTAATGTCGCTCCTTACTTTCAGTTAAAAACACTTGTTTTTTTTATTTAATGGCAATCGTAAAACGACCTAAAATTACTATCAATCAATAAATGAAACAATCAATAATAATCGATAAACAATCAATAAACAATCAATAACAAGCAATAAACAATCAATCAATAAATCAATCAATAAATATTAATCAATAAATTAAATAAATTCAGTGAATTTAACTAATGTATTATAAATGAATATTTTATAGTTTATTACTTTGAACCTTTGGTTTAGTGTATATACTTGGACAGTAAATTCATCTAAATCGATTTAGGTAACTCAACATGAAAGTAGATTTTGAATGATTTCACAATTAAAATGAAGAGAAAGAAACATTGATTGTTCTGTTTCACGAAATATTCGGCTAAATGCCTATGCTTATTCTAATTACTATGAACTGGAGGTTTTGTCATTCGTAATCTTAATGAACACTTTCCATTTTCAAGTAATTAGTTCTAAATGAGTGCAATAAGTCTTGAAACATTGTGCTAAAGAGTATTGGCAAAAAGATGTTTTTTCCAAGGGATAAAATCAACTTCAGCTTAAACAGCAGGGGCTTAACAGGGGTGGCAGCCCTCCTCACTCTGAAAGTTTATTTTTTAGTTGCCCCCCTTAGTTTCAAATGTTTCAAAAAGTTGATTTTCAAAAAAATAGTTTCAAAAATGGATTTTCTATTGCAAAAGTCTTGGTAATAAAAAAAAAGAATTAGAATTTTTCTTCTTCCATTTACTCATTAAAACATTACTCAAACTGTCTATTTTTTCTGGAAAAACGTACCACCATCTGCTTATTTCAAAGTTTATTAATTAAGGAAACCTTACAACAGATGGCCAAAGTAACTAAATCCCCCCACGAAAACAAAAGCACCTGTTCTAGTACCTTTTTTGAAAAGATTGGAGTGTCCTCACGGAAGAATACGATAAATACAAATTGAAAATTAATTTTGCTCATCCTTGTCTCCGATGAATTGGAAGAACAAAACAGTCCCCAAAAAGGAGGAACTATTTTGATACGGTGATAAACTGACATTGACATTTCTTAACCCCCACCTCCACAAACATACAAGCACTGGAAAACGTTTTAAATAACAAACTAAACAAAGAGGAACATGACGACA
This sequence comes from Artemia franciscana, assembly GCF_032884065.1. Classification (NCBI taxonomy): domain Eukaryota; kingdom Metazoa; phylum Arthropoda; class Branchiopoda; order Anostraca; family Artemiidae; genus Artemia; species Artemia franciscana. The sequence continues at coordinate 8,636,637 of NC_088870.1, read as the reverse complement.
TTAATTAATTCACGGAAGTTCCTATAAGAATGATAAAAAAGATTTCCCATTCATGACAGTCACTTTCAACTCATAAAATTGGCAATAGAACACGGAATTCAAACACGAACACGAACTAGAACACAAAATGTGTTAAGTCGATAGGCAATCGGTTTGAATTGAGCAGCCGTTTTTTTTCCAAAAAAATAATAAAATTTTTCTAAAAAAAATTTTTCCAAAAAAATTGGATAAAATAAAGTCATCGATATTTCTAATGTATTTTCGGTAATCTATGGAAAACTTTCCCTTCATCCTCCTCCTCTGTCGGAGTCAGACTCAATGCCCTTCAAGAAAGTTTTAGGTCAGCCACCTTTTCACTTAGTATCTTGGAAAACATACATTATACGTTATTTTGTTAATTGTTTACCAGATTTCTATACTTAAGGGAAAGAAAGATTGAACTCAAATAAGCTTCTCATCATAACCGGAGAGCCTTAGAATGTACTATTGTTAATGGCAACACATCCAGGAAAGAGGGCTACAAGGTCTAGGTCCCTAATCTGAATTCTGTTCCACACTTCCTATGTAATATGTCACTTATTACATATTTTGTCGAGCCTTAGTTCTTAGTATAGCCTTAGTCTTGCCCTATGGTGGATGGATTATAGAGTTAACAAGGATTTAAAGGATTAAACAAACAGGATGGATATCAACAAGTGAAATGACATCATTTATGCAATTCCGAAAAAGGTTTATGCCAGCTGTGCCTCTCACTCCGACTATCTATCTTGTTTTTTTTTGTTTTTTTGTTTGTTTTTGTTTGTCTTGTTTATTTTTTGTTTCTCTTTTTTTTCTTGTTTTTTGTTTATTTGTTTTTTTTTGTTTTCTTTTTTAATTACCAAGGACTAAACAAAGACTAATGGACAAAAACTATCGGCATATTATCGTTACTCTTAAAATCATTCAAAAGCCTTGCTTTAAAAACCACTATAAAAATTGGATCTCTTTTTATTATTATTAGTGTCCTTTCTTTATTGGGACCATTTCACCCTAAGACATGGTTCCTGTCTGTAATATGATGAAGGGGAAACGGAAATCATAATTACAAATGCTATAATGTAAACTCAAAACAGAATTTAAAATAGAATTAAAAAGCCATTTGAAATATAATTTTAGTTTAAATTCATAAATTTAAAATCATTCAGCAGGATAAAACATGAATTGTAATCCTTTCCTAACACAAAGTAGGAAAAAATGACATTTCTTACAGCCTAATCACCCATAAACAAGAAAAAGGGAAGCATGTTTCTTTGAAAGGGACAAGTACTATTTCGCTTCGGAACAGGTTACATAGCTATTGATATTGACCAAGTTCTTAAGAGCCACTTGAGAGGGCAATTTGAATCGATATTATGTGCATTTTCAAAGAACTAATATTTACAAAACTGCTTGAATGAAATACGCCCATTCAATTTTCTGAATAAGGCAACTTAAAAAGAAAGATAATGAAAAAAAGGATTAGAAAGTATTCAGAAAAAAATGCCTTGGCTTTCGATTATCTCAGCGTTCGTGGATGTCTGGAATGTCTAGGATCAGTCCAGGAATGTGTAGGCTCTTCAATAGCCAGAGCTCTATGCTCTGTCCAAAATTGTCTAAGCTCTTTCAGAACCAGAGCTCTAGACTCTGTCTAGTAATGTCTAAGCTCTTTCAGAGCCAGACCTCTAGGCTCTGTCCAGGAATGTGTAGGTTTTTCAGGACTCTCCCCAAAAAACATCGAAATTGCTTTGACTCTTCAAAATCAAAAGATATTAACTCCTCAATATTGTTTCTTCGTAAGCAGCAGGTACAAAATCATTGCTCCACAGCTTGTGAAGCATCCATCT